>NC_091174.1:28011819-28021819 GCF_040958095.1 Procambarus clarkii
GTAGTAGAGCCCCAAGCACAAATACCATAGTTGAGATATGGATAGATAAGGGAGTAATAGAGAGTCACCAGGGCAGGGCGTGGTACATAATATCTGATCTTAGAAAGAATGCCCACAGTTTTTGAAACTTTTTTAGATATGTTTAGAATGTGTCCCTGGAAATTCAGCTTGTGGTCAATGAGAATGCCAAGGAATTTGCCATCTAATTTGTTACAAATTTGGGTATTGTTTATTTTGAGATTTATTTGATTAGAGGATTTATTGCCAAACAGAATATAGAAAGTTTTGTCAATGTTAAGGGTGAGTTTGTTGGCAGTTAGCCACAGATGGACTTTATTTAGCTCAGTATTTACTGTGGTATTTAGAGCAAGGGGATCAGGACTGGAGTAAATGAAGGTTGTGTCGTCAGCAAATAGGATTGGTTTGAGGTGTTGGGAGGCATTTGGAAGGTCATTAATGTAGATGAGAAAGAGGAGAGGGCCAAGTATGCTGCCCTGGGGAACACCAATGTTGATGGGTAGGGTGGGAGAAATTGTATTATTCACAGAAACACATTGGAGCCTGTCAGTAAGGTAGGATTTGAGGTATTGTAGGGAGTGTCCTCTGACACCATAATGATGTAATTTAAGAAGAAGGTTTTGGTGGTTGACAGTATCGAAAGCTTTACGCAGGTCCACAAATAACCCAACAGGGAACTCATTTTTATCAAGAGCTGTATGAATCGAGTTAAGCATACTAATAAGTGCATCGTTAGTGCTTTTTTGGGCCTGAAGCCATATTGGCAAGGGCTAAGTATATTGAGTTTGGCTAGATATGAGTAAAGCTGCTTATAGATTAGTTTTTCAAAAATTTTTGACAAGTTTGGCAGGATTGATATAGGTCTGTAGTTGTTAACATCTGTGAGATCACCACATTTGTGGACAGGCGTTACTCTCGCTTTTTTTAGAATATCTGGAAAGGTTTGGAGTTCAAGTGACTTGTTGAAGAGCAAAGCAATAGCAGGGGCTAAAGATCTGGAGGCTTTTTTGTAGATTAAAGTTGGTATCTCCTCAAGGGCACCAGACTTGGTTTTAAGGGAAAGGATTATCTCATTGACGTCAATGGAATTAATAGGCTTTAGGTACAGAGACTGGGGATAGTTCCCTGTCAGATAGTCCTTAATGTCAGTACTGGAAGATGGAATATCATTAGCAAGGGATGAACCAATGGAAGAGAAGAACCTATTGAACTCAATAGCAGAATCAGAGGCTGAAAGCTGACCATCGTTATTAGACAGGAGAGTCGGTTTGTTATTTAAAGACTTCTTTGAGCCCAATATTTGTGAAATTGTTCTCCATGTTTGTTTAATGTTGCTCTTTATTTGGGTAAATTTATCTTCGTAGTACTTAGTTTTGGCTCGTCTAATTATCTTAGATAGCAATAATGAGTAATTCTTTGAGAATTCTTTGGAGACAATCCCTAACCTATACTTTTTCTCAAGGTCATGTTTTTTATTAATAGATTTAAGTATTCCCTTTGTAAGCCAGGGATTGTTAAGCCTTTTGGTTGTGACTTGTTTTGTAAGCATAGGACAGTGGGTATTATAAAGGCTAAGAGTTGTTTGTAGAAAAGATTGCACTGCTAGGTTGATGTCCCCTATGTTACCTAACTCGGACTCCCAGTTGACATTATCAGCAGCAGTTATAAAATTGTTTATAGCAGTTTCATTGTGCAGCCTAAAGCTTAACTCCCTTGTTTCTAGAGGTGGTTTGCTAATGTTAGTTAAGAGAAATGTGGGGTAATGGTCTGTAGTGCTATCGGTGATTATACCTGAAGTAAGTGGAGAGGTTATATTTGTCCAGATGTGATCTAGAGTCGTGGCAGTGCTATCAGTGATTCTAGTAGGTCTAGTGATTAAGGGTATGAGGAAGCAGGAATTCATACAGTTGAGGAAGCTAACAGCAGTAGGGTATTCTGGCTCGCAGAGGTCAATATTAAAGTCCCCTGCGATAATTAGGTGGTTTTTGTTCAGTCTGTTATCAAGTATTAGATTTCTAAGGTTTGAGTTGAATTCGGACACATCAGTGTTAGGAATTCTATAAACTGCACCCACAGACAGGATAGACTCGGCACCCTTGACTCTGAAGCTGGCGAAGATATACTCCCCATAGCAGTCTCTAGTTCTAATTTCTTTTAAGCATGTTAGTTCTTGGTGGTAGTAAAGAGCAGTGCCACCACCTCTCTGAAGTTGACGACAGTTGTGGATTGCTGAGTAGTTAGGCATGTTAAAGAGTTGAGTAGTATCATCTTTCAACCATGTTTCAGTAAGTATAATAAAAGAGAAATTGTTGTCAATAGCTTCAATCAAGGCACTAACATCATCGAAGTGTTTGCGTAGGGATCTAACGTTCAAATTGATTACAGAGATATTGTGACTATGAGTTAATACATTGTTTACATCATGTGCTGCAAAATATCTGCAATTTAGATCATTAAAGTGATTATTGTCATAGATAGTGGATAAGAGGTTAAGTTCTGGGTCTATACTTGACTGCATAAAAAAAAAAGCTGATTGCCGGTAAAACAAGAAAAACAAAAAGAAATAAAAGTACACAATACTGTACCAAACAAACACAAAAGGGGCTTACAGGGGTACAATGGAGTAAGGGAGTATGGCTAGGCTAGGAAACCTAGGTAATGAATGACGATCACATTATCGACGATCACATTAACATTAGGACGATCACGTACATTGCATTCTAATATAATCTCTTTCTCGTACCTTTTATTTTCACTAAGGTTAATTGGCCTTCAGAGTTTCATTCAGTATTTTTGTTTCTGTCAGGTCCAGCTGTATGGCTTCAACGCTGACCTCTACCGCAACATGAGCGAGGCCAGGCTCGGCTCCAACGGCATCGTTGGTCTCTCCATCATGATACAGGTGAGAAAAACAGAGAGAGAGAAAGAGAGAGAGAGAGAGAGAGAGAGAGAGAGAGAGAGAGAGAGAGAGAGAGAGAGAGAGAGAGAGAGAGAGAGAGAGAGAGAGAGAATAAAACAGAGAACATATTATAAATGGTTAAAGCGCATTTTCCTGTGGAGGAAGGGGAAAACCAACGTTCCATGTTTATTTTAGCCTAGATAACTACAATATCACAGAGCATGATAACGAGCACGTCATACAGGTGCCCTGTGTGGATAACAGTGACTTCTTACTGTGGATAACAGTGACCTCTCACTGTGGATAACAGTGACCTCTCACTGTGGATAACAGTGACCTCTCACTGTGGATAACAGTGACCTTCTCTCCTCATTAATATTCCACGGTTTCCACTCCTTTCAATTCTCTAGCCTCGCCTCTCACTTCATGCCAACTGACTTATTGATTTGTATCAAAACTATTCATCATACTTCCTGGGTAAATTTCTGTCCAAGCCATATACAGTCCAGGTCACAGATAGTCCAAGTCACAGTCAGTCCAGGTCACAGGTAGTCCAGGCCACAGACAGTCCAGGTCACAGACAGTCCAGGTCACAGACAGTCCAGGTCACAGACAGTCCAGGCCACAGACAGTCCAGGCCACAGACAGTCCAGGTCACAGACAGTCCAGGCCACAGACAGTCCAGGTCACAGGTAGTCCAAGCCACTGACAGTCCAAGTCACAGATAGTCCAGGCCACAGACAGTCCAGGTCACAGACAGTCCAGGTCACAGACAGTCCAAGTCACAGATAGTCCAGGCCACAGACAGTCCAGGTCACAGACAGTCCAGGCCACAGTCAGTCCAGGTCACAGACAGTCCAGGTCACAGTCAGTCCAAGTCACAGACAGTCCAGGTCACAGACAGTCCAGGTCACAGTCAGTCCAAGTCACAGACAGTCCAGGTCACAGGTAGTCCAATCCACTGAGAGTCCAAGCCACAGACAATCTAGGCCTCAATGATCAAGGAATTGTAGCCTCAGGTGCTGGAAGCCAACTTCCCTAGTCATGGTAACTGGAATACGCTCAGCACCGATAGTTGTAACACTTTATGTATATATGTATATATATATATATATATATATATATATATATATATATATATATATATATATATATATATATATATATATATATATATAGATGTAAAGTGTTACAACTATCGGTGCTGAGCGTATTCCAGTTACCATATATATATATATATACATATATATATATATGACGACTGAAAACTCACACCCCAGAAGTGACTCGAACCCATACTGCCAGGAGCAACGCAACTGGTATCTACAGAACGCCTTAATCCGCTTGACCATCACGACCGGACATAAGGATGTGATAGCCGAAGCTATTTGAACCACTTCCCCGCCGGCAATCGGATGGTAATCATGGGCATAAGCGGATTAAGGCATCCTGTAGATACCAGTTGCGTTGCTCCTGGGAGTATGGGTTCGAGTCACTACTGGGGTGTGAGTTTTCAGTCGCATATAGTCCTGGGGTCCATTCAGGCTTGTTTGCATTTGTGTTCCTCACGTGTGCCCAAAAAAATGAGGTGATTTGATAAAATGCTATGCCCAAGATTACCATCCGAGTGCCATCGGGGAAGTGGTTCAAATAGCTTCGGCTATCACTTCCTTATGTCCGGTCATGATGGTCAAGCGGAATAAGGCGTCCTGTAGATACCAGTTGCGTTGCTACTGGGAGTATGGGTTCGAGTCACTTCTGGGGTGTGAGTTTTCAGTCGCATATAGTCCTGGGGACCATTCAGGCTTGTTTGCATATATATATATATATATATATATATATATATATATATATATATATATATATATATATATATATATATATATATATATATATATCTTCTGATTCCAGGAGGTAGCAGCATCGATGCTCGTCACTGGAGGCTGGAAACCATTGAAATATAACAACAGGAATTTAGGTTATTTATAAAAAACACAAAATATTTTGCAAATAAACATGTTACCTATTTATTTACCTCTAGGGGAAATATACATTCCCAAATAAAATAAAATAAAGATATGAGTAGGAAATAACGAGGAAAAGTTTAGCACGGAAAGGAAAGTTAACTGAGGGGAAATGTGAGGGGTAGACAGAGAAGACTTCCTTCCCTCATACCCAGGAGTATGAGTGGAGGCAGGAGGGAGCACCAATCACACAGTAGAGGATTAATATGATGGATGAGGCTGTGGCCATGACCAATTCAAGTACCTCATAGGTGGTGACCTGGCAGTAGGGGAGCCCATGCCATCACCCTGACTGTGGAGGGGCGTTGTTGTGGTAGTATCAATGGCGTTTCTGACTGCCGTCTTGGCCCAAGTAATATATATGAGGTGATCTATCTTGAGGTTATCTTGAGTTGATTTCGGGTCTTTAGTGTCCCCGCGGCCCGGTCCTAGACCAGGCCTCCACCCCCAGGAAGCAGCCCGTGACAGCTGACTAACTCCCAGGTACCTATTTACTGCTAGGTAACAGGGGCATTCAGGGTGAAAGAAACTTTGCCCATTTGTTTCTGCCCTGTTTGTTTGATATCATTTGTTTGATAGACACACCTCTCACAGGTCTCAGCTACCAACCAGAGGAAAACACTCTCATGTTGTTAAATACTGACCACATATATACCGATTTCTATCCTCTTTCTTATCATTCGTTACTAAAACATTTGCTGAACATATTGAGCTGTAGTATATCATTATACAGAGCTCTCTTTATTTCATTATACACAACTCCCATTTATCATTGTACAGACATTCATTGCTCAGTTTAAAGGTTTCGCATTACTCATTATACAAATCTTTAATTTATCCCTTTCCAGATCTGTACAGAGATTTCGTTACCTGTCATTGTACATTATACACAGTTGACATTATTATCAATATACACAGCTCTTATTACTCACTATGCTGCGATCTCATTACTCATTATAACGAGCAGCCATTGCTCATTTTATAGAGCTCGCATTACTCATTATTCAGATATTTCATTACTCATTATACATAGATGTATTTGATCATTATTCAGAAATTTAATTGAGAAAAATCGTTTCACAAAGCTCTTATTGTTCAGTATTTAGAGCTCCCATATCTTAGTATTTAGAGCTCCCATATCTTAGTATTTAGAGCTCCCATATCTTAGTATTTAGAGCTCTCATTGCTCAGTACGAAGAGCTCTAATTGCTCAGTATTTAGAGCTCTCATTGCTCAGTATTTAGAGCTCTCATTGCTCAGTATTTAGAGCTCACATTGCTTAGTGTTTAGAGCTCTCATTGCCCAGTATTTAGAGCTCTCATTGCTCAGTATTTAGAGCTCTCTTTGCTCAGTATTTAGAGCTCACATTGCTCAGTATTTAGAGCTCCTATAGCCCTGTATTTAGAGTTCCCATTACTCAGTATTTAGAGCTCACATTACTCAGTATTTAGAGCTCACATTGCTCAGTATTTAGAGCTCACATTGCCCTATATTTAGAGCACCCATTGCTCAATATTCAGAACATTAGTGGCTGAAGTGGATTGTGGTCCACATTATTGGCAACGAGGTTCTGAAGAGCAGCATTATAAAAGGAGGTGGATGAGGTGCAGCATTAGTAGCGATGGTGGACTAGAAGCAGTAATAGTTGCGGTGATGAATGAGAGGCAGTTACCACTTACGTGCTATTCATGCCCGTGCCACCTCTTTGGTGGCTTAATCTATATCAATCAATCAATCAATCGAGAGGCAGTATTAGTAACGGGGGGGGGGGTGGAATAGGGGACGCATTGGTAACGTGAGGCAGCATTAATGGCCGGGGTGGATGATAGACAGCATTAGCAGCGATAGGATGGAGGAGGCATTAATGTCGGTGAAGTTGTTGTTGTTAAAGATTCGCTACCTGGAACAGTTCCAAGTAGCACGGGCTATGGTGAGCCCGTAGTGCCTTTGTCGGTGGAGGCATGACTCTCACGCGAGGCTCTCCCTCTGGGCTTCCTCCTCCTACTAATTATCACCTCACCACCACCAGCACAAACCACAATGCAGCCTAGTTATTTGCCGGACTAAATTACCCAGCCAGCTTATCTCCGTCTGTGATTGGTGGACTGAGCTGGTGTGGACGGGCGAGGCTCCCTCGGGACATCTTCCACAAGAGGCGGTGTTGAAATAATGAGTATTGGGTACGGTATTCGCGACATGTTTGTTGCCATAGTGAAGGATAAATATTGACACATTGAAGGCATGGAAATGTGTGTGTGTTTGTGTGTGTGTGTGTGTGTGTGTGTGTGTGTGTGTGTGTGTGTGTGTGTGTGTGTGTGTGTGTGTGTGTGTGTGTGTGTGTGTGTGTGTGTACTCACGTAGTTGTACTCACCTAGTTGTGCTTGCAGGGGTTGAGCTTTGGCTCTTTGGTCCCGCCTCTCAACTGTCAATCAACAGGTGTACAGGTTCCTGAGCCTATCGGGCTCTATCATATCTACACTTGAAACTGTGTATGGAGTCAGCCTCCACCACATCACTTCCTAATGCATTCCATTTGTCAACCACTCTGACACTAAAAAAGTTCTTTCTAATATCTCTGTGGCTCATTTGGGTACTCAGTTTCCACCTGTGTCCCTTAGTGCGTGTTCCCCTTGTGTTAAATAGACTGTCTTTATCTACCCTATCAATTCCCTTCAGAATCTTGAATGTGGTGATCATGTCCCCTCTAACTCTTCTGTCTTCCAGCGAAGTGAGGTTTAATTCCCGTAGTCTCTCCTCGTAGCTCATACCTCTCAGCTCGGGTACTAGTCTGGTGGCAAACCTTTGAACCTTTTCCAGTTTAGTCTTATCCTTGACTAGATATGGACTCCATGCTGGGGCTGCATACTCCAGGATTGGCCTGACATATGTGGTATAAAAAGTTCTGAATGTTTCTTTACACAAGTTTCTGAATGCCGTTCGTATGTTGGATAGCCTGGCATATGCCGCTGATGTTATCCGCTTGATATGTGCTGCAGGAGACAGGTCTGGCGTGATATCAACCCCCAAGTCTTTTTCCTTCTCTGACTCCTGAAGAATTTCCTCTCCCAGATGATACCTTGTATCTAGCCTCCTGCTCCCTACACCTATCTTCATTACATTACATTTGCTTGGGTTAAACTCTAACAACCATTTGTTCGACCATTCCTTCAGCTTGTCTAGGTCTTCTTGAAGCCTCAAACAGTCCTCTTCTGTTTTAATCCTTCTCATAATTTTAGCATCGTCCGCAAACATTGAGAGAAATGAATCGATACCCTCTGGGAGATCATTTGCATATATCAGAAACAAGGTAGGACCGAGTACAGAGCCCTGTGGGACTCCACTGTTGACTTCACGCCAATCGGAGGTCTCACCCCTCACCGTAACTCTCTGCTTCCTATTGCTTAGATACTCCCTTATCCACTGGAGCACCTTACCAGCTACACCTGCCTGTCTCTCCAGCTTATGTACCAGCCTCTTATGCGGTACTGTGTCAAAGGCTTTCCGACAATTCAAGAAAATGCAGTCCGCCCAGCCCTCTGTTTCTTGCTTAATCTTTGTCACCTGATCGTAGAATTCTATCAAGCCTGTAAGGCAAGATTTACCCTCCCTGAACCCATGTTGGCGATTTGTCACGAAGTCCCTTCTCTCCAGATGTGTTACCAGGTTTTTTCTCACGATCTTCTCCATCACCTTGCATGGTATACAAGTCAAGGACACTGGCCTGTAGTTCAGTGCCTCTTGCCTGTCGACCTTTTTGTATATTGGGACCACATTCGCCATCTTCCATATTTCTGGTAGGTCTCCCGTCTCTAGTGACTTACTATACACTATGGAGAGTGGGAAGCAAAGTGCCTCTGCACACTCTTTCAGTATCCATGGTGAGATCCCATCTGGATCAACAGCCTTTCTAACATCCAGATCCAGCAGGTGTCTCTTGACCTCCTCTCTCGTTATTTCGAACTCTTCAAAGGCCGCCTGGTTTACCTCCCTTTCTCCTAGCTCAGTGACCTCACCTTGTTCTATTGTGAAGACTTCCTGGAACCTCTAGGTGAGTTCTTCACACACCTCTCTGTCATTCTCTGTATACCTGTCCTCGCCTGTTCGAAGTTTCAATACCTGTTCTTTCACTGTTGTTTTCCTTCTGATGTGAGTGTGGAGTAGCTTTGGTTCGGTCTTGGCTTTGTTTGCTATATCATTTTCAAAACTTTTCTCTGCTTCTCTTCTCACCCTGACGTACTCATTCCTGGTTCTCTGGTATCTCTCCCTGCTTTCTGTTGTTCTGTTATTCCGGAAGTTCCTCCACGCCCTTTTGTTCAGTTTCTTCGCTTCCATACATGCCCTATTATACAATGGATTCTTCTGTTGCTTCTCGGATTTTTCCCTTTGGGCCGGGATGAACCTGTTTACTGCCTCCTGACACTTTTGGGTAACATAGTCCATCATACCCTGTACAGACTTATCTCTGAGGTCTGTGTCCCAAGGTATTTCACTTAGGAAACTTCTCATCTGTTCATAATTTCCCTTTCGGTATGCCAGCCTTTTGATTCCTAGTTCTTTTTTGGGAGAGATAAGTCCTAGCTCTACCAGGTACTCAAAGTTCAATACACAGTGGTCACTCATTCCCAAGGGCGCTTCCATCTTAACTTCTCTTATATCCCACTCATTTAGGGTAAATATCAAATCAAGCATCGCTGGTTCATCTTCTCCTCTCATTCTTGTTGGTTCTTTGATGTGCTGGCTTAGAAAGTTTCTTGTTGCCACGTCCAGCAGCTTAGCCCTCCATGTTTCTGGTCCTCCATGCGGGTCTCTGTTCTTCCAATCTATCTTCCCATGGTTGAAGTCTCCTATAATTAGTAGTCCAGATCCATTCCTGCTAGCAACAGAAGCTGCTCTTTCTATTATGTTAATGGTGGCCATGTTGTTTCTATCATATTCCTGTCTAGGTCTTCTGTCATTTTGTGGTGGAGTATATATGACTACGACTATAATTTTTTTCCCTCCATTTTTTACGGTACCTGCTATGTAGTCACTGAAACCTTCACAGCCCTGAATATCCATC
>NC_091174.1:28026819-28101819 GCF_040958095.1 Procambarus clarkii
TGTCCTGTGGTGTGTCCTGTGGTGTGTCCTGTGGTGTGTCTTGTGGTGTGTCCTGTGGTGTGTCCTGTGGTGTGTCCTGTGGTATGTCTTGTGGTGTGTCCTGTGGTGTGTCCTGTGGTGTGTCCTGTGGTGTGTCCTATGGTGTGTCCTGTGGTGTGTCCTGTGGTGTGTCCTGTGGTGTGTCTTGTGGTGTGTCCTGTGGTGTGTCCTATGGTGTGTCCTATGGTGTGTCCTGTGGTGTGTCCTGTGGTGTGTCCTGTGGTGTGTCCTGTGGTGGTCCTGTGGTGGTCCTGTGGTGGTCCTGTGGTGTGTCCTGTGGTGTGTCCTGTGGTGTGTCCTGTGGTGTGTTCTGTGGAGGTCCTGTGGTGTGTCCGGTGGTGGTCCTGTGGTGTGTCCTGTGGTGTGTCCTGTGGTGTGTCCTGTGGTGGTCCTGTGGTGGTCCTGTGGTGGTCCTGTGGTGTGTCCTGTGGTGGTCCTGTGGTGGTCCTGTGGTGTGTCCTGGGGTGTGTCCTGCGGTGGTCCTGCGGTGGTCATGTGGTGTGTCCTGTGGTGTGTCCTGTGGTGTGTCCTGTGGTGTGTCCTGTGGTGTGTCCTGTGGTGGTCCTGTGGTGTGTCCTGTGGTGTGTCCTGTGGTGTGTCCTGTGGTGTGTCTTGTGGTGTGTCCTGTGGTGTGTCCTGTGGTGTGTTCTGTGGAGGTCCTGTGGTGTGTCCTGTGGTGGTCCTGTGGTGTGTCCTGTGGTGGTCCTGTGGTGTGTCCTGGGGTGGTCCTGTGGTGGTCCTGTGGTGGTCCTGCGGTGGTCCTGTGGTGGTCCTGTGGTGGTCCTGCGGTGGTCCTGTGGTGGTCCTGTGGTGGTCCTGCGGTGGTCCTGTGGTGTGTTCTATGGTGGGTCTTGTGGTGAGTCCTGTGGTGTGTCCTGTGGTGTGTCCTGTGGGGTGTCCTGTGGTGTGTTCTATGGTGGGTCCTGTGGTGTGTTCTATGGTGGGTCCTGTGGTGGTCCTGTGGTGTGTCCTGTGGTGGTCCTGTGGTGGTCCTGTGGTGTGTCCTGTGGTGTGTCCTGTGGTGGTCCTGTGGTGTGTCCTGTGGTGGTCCTGTGGTGTGTCCTGTGGTGTGTCCTGTGGTGTGTCCTGTGGTGTGTCCTGTGGTGTGTCCTGTGGTGTGTCCTGTGGGGTGTCCTGTGATGTGTTCTATGGTGGGTCCTGTGGTGGTCCTGTGGTGTGTCCTGTGGTGTGTCCTGTGGTGGTCCTGTGGTGTGTCCTGTGGTGTGTCCTGTGGTGAGTCCTGTGGTGTGTCCTGTGGTGTGTCCTGTGGTGGTCCTACGGTGGTTATGTGGTGTGTCTTGTGGTGTGTCCTGTGGTGGTCCTGTAGTGTGTCCTGAGGTGTGACTTGTGGTGTGTCCTGTGGTGTGTCCTGTGGTGTGTCCTGTGGTGTGTCCTGTGGTGTGTCCTGTGGTGTGTCCTATGGTGTGTCTTGTGGTGTGTCCTGTGGAGTGTCCTGTGGTGTGTCCTGTGGTGTGTCCTGTGGTGTGTCCTGTGGTGTGTCCTATGGTGTGTCCTGTGGTGTGTCCTATGGTGTGTCTTGTGGTGTGTCCTGTGGTGTGTCCTGAGGTGTGACTTGTGGTGTGTCCTGTGGTGTGTCCTGTGGTGTGTCTTGTGGTGTGTCCTATGGTGTGTCCTGTGGTGTGTCCTATGGTGTGTCTTGTGGTGTGTCCTGTGGTGTGTCCTGTGGTGTGTCCTGTGGTGTGTCCTGTGGTGTGTCCTGTGGTGTGTCCTGTGGTGTGTCTTTTGGTGTGTCCTATGGTGTGTCCTGTGGTGTGTCCTATGGTGTGTCTTGTGGTGTGTCCTGTGGTGTGTCCTGTGGTGTGTCCTGTGGTGTGTCCTGTGGTGTGTCCTGTGGTGTGTCCTGTGGTGTGTCCTATGGTGTGTCTTGTGGTGTGTCCTGTGGTGTGTCCTGTGGTGTGTCCCGTGGTGTGTCCTGTGGTGTGTCCTGTGGTGTGTCCTGTGGTGTGTCCTGTGGTGTGTCCTGTGGTGTGTCCTGTGGTGTGTCCCGTGGTGTGTCCTGTGGTGGTCCTGTGGTGTGTCCTGTGGTGTGTCCTGTGGTGTGTCTTGTGGTGTGTCCTGTGGTGTGTCCTGTGGTGGTCCTGTGGTGGTCCTGTGGTGTGTCCTGTGGTGGTCCTGTGGTGTGTCCTGTGGTGTGTCCTGTGGTGTGTCCTGTGGTGGTCCTGTGGTGTGTCCTGTGGTGGTCCTGTGGTGTGTCCTGTGGTGGGCCTGTGGTGTGTCCTGTGGTGTGTCCTGTGGTGGTCCTGTGGTGTGTCCTATGGGTCCTGTGGTGGTCCTGTGGTGTGTCCTGTGGTGGTCCTGTGGTGTGTCCTGTGGTGGTCCTGTGGTGTGTCCTGTGGTGGTCCTGTGGTGTGTCCTGTGGTGGGCCTGTGGTGTGTCCTGTGGTGTGTCCTGTGGTGGTCCTGTGGTGTGTCCTATGGGTCCTGTGGTGGTCCTGTGGTGTGTCCTGTGGTGGTCCTGTGGTGTGTCCTGTGGTGGTCCTGTGGTGTGTCCTGTGGTGGTCCTGCGGTGGTCCTGTGGTGGTCCTGTGGTGGTCCTGTGGTGGTCCTGGGGTGTGTCCTGTGGTGTGTCCTGTGGTGTGTCCTGTGGTGGTCCTGTGGTGGTCCTGTGGTGGTCCTGCGGTGGTCCTGTGGTGTGTCCTGTGGTGGTCCTGTGGTGTGTCCTGTGGTGGGCCTGTGGTGTGTCCTGTGGTGTGTCCTGTGGTGGTCCTGTGGTGTGTCCTATGGGTCCTGTGGTGGTCCTGTGGTGGTCCTGTGGTGGTCCTGCGGTGGTCCTGTGGTGGTCCTGTGGTGTGTCCTGTGGTGTGTCCTTTGGTGTGTCCTGTGGTGGTCCTGTGGTGTGTCCTATGGGTCCTGTGGTGGTCCTGTGGTGTGTCCTGTGGTGGTCCTGTGGTGTGTCCTGTGGTGGTCCTGTGGTGTGTCCTGTGGTGTGTCCTGTGGTGGTCCTGTGGTGGTCCTGTGGTGTGTCCTGTGGTGGTCCTGTGGTGTGTCCTGTGGTATGTCCTGTGGTGTGTCCTGTGGTGGTCCTGTGGTGTGTCCTATGGTGGTCCTGTGGTGGTCCTGTGGTGTGTCCTGTGGTGTGTCCTGTGGTGGTCCTGTGGTGGTCCTGTGGTGTGTCCTGTGGTGGTCCTGTGGTGGTCCTGTGGTGTGTCCTGTGGTGTGTCCTGTGGTGTGTCCTGTGGTGTGTCCTGTGGTGGTCCTGTGGTGGTCCTGTGATGGTCCTGTGGTGGTCCTGTGGTGGTCCTGCGGTGTGTCCTGTGGTGGTCCTGTGGTGTGTCCTGTGGTGTGTCCTGTGGTGGTCCTGTGGTGTGTCCTGTGGTGTCCTGTGGTGTGTGCTGAAGTGCGTCCTGTGGTGTGTCCTGTGGTGTGTCCTGTGGTGTGTCCTGTGGTGGTCCTGCGGTGGTCCTGTGGTGTGTCCTGTGGTGTGTCCTGTGGTGGTCCTGCGGTGGTCCTGTGGTGTGTCCTGTGGTGTGTCCTGTGGTGTGTCCTGTGGTGTGTCCTGTGGTGGTCCTGTGGTGTGTCCTGTGGTGTGTCCTGTGGTGTGTCCTGTGGTGGTCCTGTGGTGGTCCTGTGGTGGTCCTGTGGTGTGTCTTGTGGTGTGTCTTGTGGTGTGTCCTGTGGTGGTCCTGTGGTGTGTCCTGTGGTGTGTCCTGTGGTGGTCCTGCGGTGGTCCTGTGGTGGTCCTGTGGTGTGTCCTGTGGTGTGTCCTGTGGTGTGTCCTGTGGTGGTCCTGTGGTGTGTCCTGTGGTGTGTTCTATGGTGGTCCTGTGGTGTGTCCTGTGGTGGTCCTGTGGTGTGTCCTGTGGTGTGTCCTGTGGTGGTCCTGTGGTGGGTCCTGTGGTGTGTCCTGTGGTGTGTCCTGTGGTGGTCCTGTGGTGAGTCCTGTGGTGTGTCCTGTGGTGTGTCCTGTGGTGAGTCTTGTGGTGAGTCCTGTGGTGTGTCCTGTGGTGTGTCCTGTGGGGTGTCCTGTGGTGTGTTCTATGGTGGGTCCTGTGGTGGTCCTGTGGTGTGTCCTGTGCTGTGTCCTGTGGTGTGTCCTGTGGTGTGTCCTGTGGTGTGTCCTGTGGTGGTCCTGTGGTGTGTCCTGTGGTGTGTCCTGTGGTGGTCCTGTGGTGGTTCTGTGGTGGTCCTGCGGTGGTCCTGTGGTGTGTCCTGTGGTGAGTCCTGTGGTGTGTCCTGTGGTGTGTCCTGTGGTGGTCCTACGGTGGTTATGTGGTGTGTCTTGTGGTGTGTCCTGTGGTGGTCCTGTAGTGTGTCCTGAGGTGTGACTTGTGGTGTGTCCTGTGGTGTGTCCTGTGGTGTGTCCTGTGGTGTGTCCTGTGGTGTGTCCTGTGGTGTGTCCTGTGGTGTGTCCTATGGTGTGTCTTGTGGTGTGTCCTGTGGTGTGTCCTGTGGTGTGTCCTGTGGTGTGTCCTGTGGTGTGTCCTGTGGTGTGTCCTATGGTGTGTCCTGTGGTGTGTCCTATGGTGTGTCTTGTGGTGTGTCCTGTGGTGTGTCCTGAGGTGTGACTTGTGGTGTGTCCTGTGGTGTGTCCTGTGGTGTGTCTTGTGGTGTGTCCTATGGTGTGTCCTGTGGTGTATCCTATGGTGTGTCTTGTGGTGTGTCCTGTGGTGTGTCCTGTGGTGTGTCCTGTGGTGTGTCCTGTGGTGTGTCCTGTGGTGTGTCCTGTGGTGTGTCTTGTGGTGTGTCCTATGGTGTGTCCTGTGGTGTGTCCTATGGTGTGTCTTGTGGTGTGTCCTGTGGTGTGTCCTGTGGTGTGTCCTGTGGTGGTCCTGTGGTGTGTCCTGTGGTGTGTCCTGTGGTGTGTCCTGTGGTGTGTCCTGTGGTGTGTCCTGTGGTGGTCCTGTGGTGTGTCCTATGGTGTGTCTTGTGGTGTGTCCTGTGGTGTGTCCTGTGGTGTGTCCTGTGGTGGTCCTGTGGTGTGTCTTGTGGTGTGTCCTGTGGTGGTCCTGTGGTGTGTCTTGTGGTGTGTCCTGTGGTGTGTCCTGTGGTGTGGCTTGTGGTGGTCCTGTGGTGTGTCTTGTGGTGTGTCCCGTGGTGTGTCCTGTGGTGTGTCTTGTGGTGTGTCCTATGGTGTGTCCTGTGGTGTGTCCTGTGGTGTCCTATGGGTCCTGTGGTGTGTCCTGTGGTGTGTCCTGTGGTGTGTCTTGTGGTGTGTCCTGTGGTGTGTCCTGTGGTGTGTCCTGTGGTGTGTCTTGTGGTGTGTCCTGTGGTGTGTCTTGTGGTGTGTCCTGTGGTGTGTCCTGTGGTGGTCCTGTGGTGTGCCTTGTGGTGGTCCTGTGGTGTGTCCTGTGGTGTGTCCTGTGGTGTGTCCTGTGGTGTGTCTTGTGGTGTGTCTTGTGGTGGTCCTGTGGTGTGTCTTGTGGTGTGTCCCGTGGTGTGTCCTGTGGTGTGTCCCGTGGTGTGTCCTGTGGTGTGTCCTGTGGTGGTCTTGTGGTGTGTCTTGTGGTGGTCCTGTGGTGTGTCCTGTGGTGTGTCCTGTGGTGTGTCTTGTGGTGTGTCCTGTGGTGGTCCTGTGGTGTGTCTTGTGGTTGTCCTGTGGTGTGTCCTGTGGTGTGTCCTGTGGTGTGTCTTGTGGTGTGTCCCGTGGTGTGTCCTGTGGTGTGTCTTGTGGTGTGTCCTGTAGTGGTCCTGTGGTGTCCTATGGGTCCTGTGGTGTGTCCTGTGGTGTGTCCTGTGGTGTGTCTTGTGGTGTGTCCTGTGGTGTGTCCTGTGGTGTGTCCTGTGGTGTGTCTTGTGGTGTGTCCTGTGGTGTGTCCTGTGGTGTGTCTTGTGGTGTGTCCTGTGGTGTGTCCTGTGGTGGTCCTGTGGTGTGTCTTGTGGTGGTCCTGTGGTGTGTCCTGTGGTGTGTCCTGTGGTGTGTCCTGTGGTGTGTCTTGTGGTGTGTCCTGTGGTGGTCCTGTGGTGTGTCTTGTGGTGTGTCCCGTGGTGTGTCCTGTGGTGTGTCCCGTGGTGTGTCCTGTGGTGTGTCCTGTGGTGTGTCCTGTGGTTTGTCCTGTGGTGTGTCCTGTGGTGTGTCCTGTGGTGTGTCCTGTGGTGGTCCTGTGGTGTGTCCTGTGGTGTGTCCTGTGGTGTGTCCAGTGGTGTGTCTTGTGGTGAGTCCTGTGGTGTGTCCTGTGGTGGTCCTGTGGTGTGTCCTGGGGTGTGTCCTGTGGTGGTCCTGTGGTGTGTCCTGTGGTGTGTCCTGTGGTGTGTCCTGTGGTGTGTCCTGTGGTGTGTCCTGTGGTGTGTCTTGTGGTGGTCCTGTGGTGTGTCCTGTGGTGTGTCCTGTGGTGTGTCTTGTGGTGTGTCCTGTGGTGTGTCCTGTGGTGTGTCCTGTGGTGGTTCTGTGGTGTGTCCTGTGGTGGTCCTGTGGTGTGTCCTGTGGTGTGTCCTGTGGTGTGTCCAGTGGTGTGTCTTGTGGTGAGTCCTGTGGTGGTGGTCCTGTGGTGTGTCCTGTGGTGTGTCCTGTGGTGTGTCCTGTGGTGTGTCCCGTGGTGTGTCCTGTGGTGTGTCCTGTGGTGGTCCTGTGGTGGTCCTGTGGTGTCCTATGGGTCCTGTGGTGTGTCCTGTGGTGGTCCTGTGGTGTGTCCTGTGGTGGTCCTGTGGTGTGTCCTGTGGTGGTCCTGTGGTGTGTCCTGTGGTGGGCCTGTGGTGTGTCCTGTGGTGTGTCCTGTGGTGTGTCCTGTGGTGTGTCCTGTGGTGTGTCCTGTGGTGTGTCCTGGGGTGTGTCCTGTGGTGTGTCCTGTGGTGTGTCCTGTGGTGGTCCTGTGGTGTGTCCTGTGGTGGTCCTGCGGTGGTCCTGTGGTGGTCCTGTGGTGTGTCCTGTGGTGGTCCTGCGGTGGTCCTGTGGTGGTCCTGTGGTGTGTCCTGTGGTGGTCCTGTGGTGTGTCCTGTGGTGGTCCTGTGGTGTGTCCTGTGGTGGGCCTGTGGTGTGTCCTGTGGTGTGTCCTGTGGTGGTCCTGTGGTGTGTCCTATGGGTCCTGTGGTGGTCCTGTGGTGTGTCCTGTGGTGGTCCTGTGGTGTGTCCTGTGGTGCTCCTGTGGTGTGTCCTGTGGTGGGCCTGTGGTGTGTCCTGTGGTATGTCCTGTGGTGTGTCCTGTGGTGTGTCCCGTGGTGGTCCTGTGGTGGTCCTGTGGTGGTCCTGTGGTGTGTCCTGTGGTGGTCCTGTGGTGTGTCCTGTGGTGGCCCTGTGGTGTGTCCTGTGGTGGTCCTGTGGTGTGTCCTGTGGTGCTCCTGTGGTGTGTCCTGTGGTGGGCCTGTGGTGAGTCTTGTGGTGTGTCCTGTGGTGTGTCCTGTGGTGTGTCCTGCGGTGGTCCTGTGGTGGTCCTGTGGTGTGTCCTGTGGTGGTCCTGTGGTGTGTCCTGTGGTGTGTCCTGTGGTGGTCCTGTGGTGTGTCCTGTGGTGGTCCTGTGGTGTGTCCTGTGGTGGGCCTGTGGTGTGTCCTGTGGTGTGTCCTGTGGTGGTCCTGTGGTGGTCCTGTGGTGCGTCCTGTGGTGTGTCTTGTAGTGTGTCCTGTGGTGTGTCCTGTGGTGTGTCCTGTGGTGGTCCTGTGGTGTGTCCTGTGGTGGTCCTGCGGTGGTCCTGCGGTGGTCCTGTGGTGTGTCCTGTGGTGGTCCTGTGGTGTGTCCTGTGGTGGTCCTGGGGTGTGTCCTGTGGTGTGTCCTGTGGTGGTCCTGTGGTGTGTCCTGTGGTGGTCCTGCGGTGGTCCTGTGGTGGTCCTGGGGTGTGTCCTGTGGTGGTCCTTCTGTAGTCCTGCGTGCCTGCCTACAGGCTGCCTGACTGACAGATTCTCAGGGATGAAGAGGAGCAACTGTATTTCAACTAAATAAAAAAGAAAATGAAGCAAAGTGAATGAAAATATATAGAAGATAAATTAGTTGGCTGTAGAAATAAAGAAGATAATGTATAAAGTAGGATTAGAGGAGGAAGTCAGAGCACATACTTAATTAATGGTACAAAAATATTATTCCAAGTCCCAGTTATTGGCATAAAGCTTCTAGGTAAAGGGGTGATGAAGAATTGTTTGGGGGTGAGGAACAGTTGTTTAGGTGTGAGGAACAATATTTTAGGGTGAGGAACAATTTTTCAGGGGTGAGGAACAGTTGTACAGGGGTGAGAACAGTTGTACAGGGGTGAGGAAGAGTTGTATACGAGTGAGAACAGTTGTACAGGGGTGAGGAACAGTTGTACAGGGGTGAGGAACAGTTATACAGGGGTGAGAACAGTTGTACAGGGGTGAGGAACAATTGTACATGGGTGAGAACAGTTTTACAGGGGTGAAGAACAGTTGTACATGGGTGAGGAACAGTTGTACAGGGGTGAGGAACAGTTGTACATTGGTGAGAACAGTTGTACATTGGTGAGAACAGTTGTACAGGGGTGAGGAACAGTTGTACATTGGCGAGAACAGTTGTACAGGGGTGAGGAACAGTTGTACATGGGTGAGGAACAGTTGCTGGTGGGCGGGGTTTAGCTCCCAGGTTCCCCATAAATACCAATGGAACTGAACATTCGAGAGGATCAGGAGAGGAGAGCAGTCACAGAGGCGCTGGACGATTGAACAGCAGCCGAGACCAGGCTCTCTGCTGGGCGGGGGACCCTGTCTGCCACCCCCCTCCACCCTCTCTCTAATTTAAGATCAGACACTTGGTGATTTGACGTGTATGGTGACAAATTTGGGTGTATCTCCAACTGAAGGTGTTGTGTGTTTTCAGGGGCAGTCAGCCATGGTGTTCTGAAATTCTTGTGCAAAGACTCACATTGTATATTACTCTTGACAAAGTGAACATTATGTTAAATTGCTTGAATTATGATATTTATCATGTTAAATATATAATTGATGAATTTATTGTTTAGATAATCTTTAATTTTGTTCCCTTAGATCTTTGTCAGTTGAGGCTAGAGAAGATAGCCCACTGAGAGTACCGGTTTTAAGATTTTAATACACGAGTACATGCTTAATGTATGATACCTGCTAACATCTTTGATAACAGCTTAAATGTACTGAGTTAGAATGGATTGTGGCAGCCCTTTCTACCTTCTACTTCTACTTTCTACTCCTCTCCGTGTTCTCAGTCTCTCCCTCCGCCTCTTTTCAAACTTTCTCCTTCACCTGACCACACTCCTCGCTACTCCTTGCTCCTCCCACCTCCCTTCTACTTCTCTACCTCCTACACAACAAACCCTCACACATTACTGCATTATTCATTTATTTCCATTCGTTTCTCTTATACATTGCACAGGGATGAGGAACAGTTGTTCAGCAGTGAGGAACAGTTGTTCAGAGGTGAGGAACAGTTGTTCAGGGGTCGGGAACAGTTGTACAGGGGTGAATAATAAACGTAAAGGGGTGGAATAACAGTTGTTCACGGGTGAGGAACAGTTGTAAAGGGGGTGAGGAACAGTTGTACAGGGGTGATGAACAGTTGTTCAGGTGTGATGAGCAGTTGTTCAGGGGTGAGGAACAATCTCCCCCTGGAATATGCACAATCATACCGTGCCGGCGATGAAGGAAGAAGTGTCACTTGAGATAAAAGAACAAAGAGACAAGAGTTCCAGAACAAGGAAAACTGCCTGGATGCAGAGAGGAAGAAAGTGAGAAGATTGATGACTCAATTTGGAGGTTAAAGGACTGCACAAGAGCAGTGTGTGGGGGCCACACAGGGGCAGTGTGGGGGCCACACAGGACCAGTGTGGGGGCCACACAGGACCAGTGTGGGGCCCACACAGGACCAGTGTGGGGGCCACACAGGACCAGTGTGGGGCCCACACAGGACCAGTGTGGGGGCCACACAGGACCAGTGTGGGGCCCACACAGGACCAGTGTGGGGGCCACACAGGACCAGTGTGTGGGCCACACAGGACCAGTGTGGGGCCCACACAGGACCAGTGTGGGGGCCACACAGGACCAGTGTGTGGGGGCCACACAGGACCAGTGTGTGGCCTCAAAACAATGTATATCGTCAATGCGAGATCAGTACTAGATGACGCAACATGGGCGTGTAATACGCACTTCTTGAATCACAAAAGTAAACTAGAGGGTAGAAATAGCCTCAGCTACTCTATTCCTTTGAGATGTAATTTTATTGTCTCAATAAACTTGAAGTAAACTTGAAAAAGTGCAGAGGTTTCCAAGAAGATAAGTTCCAGGAACAAATTAAGGAACTATGACAAGTTAAGGGAACTCCCAGTCTCATCCTTAGAGGAGGGAAAATGTGATCCATACGTACGACTTACTGATGGGGTAAAACAACTGAAAACGGGACCGGTCTTTGATGGGTGTTTTAAATGAAATAATGTAAACTCTCGCCATCCGCACATTTTGCGCCGGAAGAGACAAATAACTTAATCGAATTCTAGGCATGATAATAATGAGCTCGAACACACACACACACACACACACACACACACACACACACACACACACACACACACACACACACACACACACACACACACACACACACACACACATACACACACACACACACACATACACACACACACACACACACATATACACACACACACATGAATGAAGATAATGAAGATAGGTGTAGGGAGCAGGAGGCCAGATACAAGGTATCATCTGGGAGAGGAAATTCTTCAGGAGTCGGAGAAGGAAAAAGACTTGGAGGTTGATATCACGCCCGACCTGTCTCCTGCAGCACATATCAAACGGATAACATCAGCGGCATATGCCAGGCTGGCCAACATACGAACGGCATTCAGAAACTTGTGTAAAGAATCATTCAGAACTTTGTATACCACATATGTCAGGCCAATCCTGGAGTATGCAGCCCCAGCATGGAGTCCATATCTAGTCAAGGATAAGACTAAACTGGAAAAGGTTCAAAGGTTTGCCACCAGACTAGTACCCGAGCTGAGGGGTATGAGCTACGAGGAGAGACTACGGGAATTAAACCTCACTTCGCTGGAAGACAGAAGAGTTAGGGGGGACATGATCACCACATTCAAGATTCTGAAGGGGATTGATAGGGTAGATAAAGACAGTCTATTTAACACAAGGGGAACACGCACAAGGGGACACAGGTGGAAACTGAGTGCCCAAATGAGCCACAGAGATATTAGAAAGAACTTTTTTAGTGTCAGAGTGGTTGACAAATGGAATGCATTAGGAAGTGATGTGGTGGAGGCTGACTCCATACACAGTTTCAAGTGTAGATATGACAGAGCCCGATAGGCTCAGGAATCTGTACACCTGTTGATTGACGGTTGAGAGGCGGGACCAAAGAGCCAGAGCTCAACCCCCGCAAACACAACTAGGTGAGTACACACACACACACACACACACACACACACACACACACACACACACACACACACACACACCATGGGAAGATAGATTGGGGAAACAGAGACCCACATGGAGGCCCAGATACATGGAGAGCTAAGCTGCTGGATGTGGCAACAAGAAACTTTCTAAGTCAACACGTCAAGGGACCGACAAGAATGAGAGGAGGGGATGAACCAGCCTTGCTTGATCTGATATTTACCCTAAATGAGTCAGATATAAGGGAAGTTAAGCATAGTGTATTGAGCTTTGAGTACCTGGTTGAGCTAGAAATTATCACCCCCGAAAATGAACTGGGAAACAAAGGGCTGGCGTACCAAAAGGGAAACTATGAGGATATGAATAAATTCCTATGGGATATACATTGGGACACAACTCGGAACCAAGTCCGTACAAGACATGATGGACTATGTCACCCAAAAATGTCAAGAGGCTGTAAGCAGGTTGGTTCCAGCCCAACAGGAAAAAACAGAGAAGCAAAGGAAGAATCCGTGGTTTAATAAGGAATGTATGTAAGCAAAGGAGCTGAACAAAAGGGCATGGAGGAACTTCCGTAATAACAGAACACCAGAAAGTAGAGAGAGATACCAGAGAACCAGGAACGAGTATGTCAGGGTGAGAAGAGCAGCTGAGAAAAGGTATGAAAATGATATAGCTAATAAAGCCAAGACAGAACCAAAGCAACTACACAGTCACATCAGGAGGAAGACAACAGTGAAGGAACAAGTGATGAAACTTAGGGTGGGCGAAGACAGGTACACAGATAATGACAAAGAGGTGTGTGAAGAACTCAACAAAAGGTTCCAGGAGGTCTTTACAATAGAGCAGGGCGATGTCACGGCACTATGAGAGGTGGCAGCAAACCAGGTGACCTTGGAAAGGTTCGAAATAACAAGAGATGAGGTCAAGAAGCACCTATTGGAGATGGATGTGAGAAAAGCTGTTGGGCCGGACGGAATCTCAACGTGGGTATTGAAAGAATGTGCTGGAGCACTTTGCTTGCCACTCTCCATAGTGTATAGTAGGTCACTGGAAACGGGAGACCTACCAGAAATATGGAAGACTGCTAATGTTGTACCAATATACAAAAAGGGTGACAGACAAGAGGCACTGAACTACAGGCCACTGTCCTTAACTTGTATACTATGCAAGGTGATGGAGAAGATTGTGAAAAAAACCTAGTAACACATCTGGAGAGAAGAGACTTCGTGACAACCCATCAACATGGGTTCAGGGAGGGTAAATCTTGCCTTACAGGCTTGATAGATTTCTATGATCAGGTGACAAAGATTAAGCAAGAAAGAGAAGGGTGGGCGGACTGCATTTTTTTTGGACTGTCGGAAAGCCTTTGACACAGTATCCCATAAAAGGTTGATGCATAAGCTGGAGAAACAGGCAGGAGTAACTGGTAGGGCGCTCCAGTGGATACGGGAAGTACCTAAGCAATAGGAAGCAGAGAGTTACAGTGATGGGTGAGACCTCAGAATGGTGTGAAGTCACCAGTGGAGTCCCACAGGGCTCTGTACTTGGACCTATCCTGTTTCTGATATACGTAAATGATCTCCCAGTGGGTATAGACTCATTTCTCTCAATGTTTGCTGACGACGCCAAAATTATGGAAAGGATTAAGACAGAGGAGGACAGCTTGAGGTTTCAAGAAGACCTGGACAAGCTGCAGGAATGGTCGAACAAATGGCTGTTAGAGTTTAACCCATGCAAATGTAATGTAATGAAGATAGGGGTAGGAAGCAGGAGACCAGATACAAGGTATCATTTGGGAGATGAAATACTTCAAGAGTCAGAGAGAGAGAGAGAGACCTGGGGGTTGATATCACGCCAGACCTGTCCCCTGAAGCTCATATCAAGAGGATAACATCAGCAGAATATGCCAGGTTGGCTAACATACAAATGGCCATTAGAAACTTGTGTTAGGAATCTTTCAGAACATTATATACCACATATGTCAGACCAATCCTGGAGTATGCGGCTCCAGCATGGAGTCCATATCTAGTCAAGTATAAGACTAAACTGGAAAAGGTTCAAAGGTTTGCCACCAGACTTGTACCCAGGCTGAGAGGTATGTGCTACGAGGAGAAACTACGGAAATTAAACCTCACTTCGTTGGAAGACAGAAGAGTTAGGGGGGACATGATCACCACATTCAAGATTCTCAAGGGAAACGACAGCGTTAATAAAGACAGGCTATTTAACATAAGGGGCACACGCACTAGGGGACACAGGTGTAAACTGAGTGCCCAAATGAGCCACAGAGATATTAGAAAGAATTTTTTCAGTATCAGAGTGGTTGACAAATAGAATGCATTAGGAACTGATGTGGTGGAGGCTGACTCCATACACAATTTCAAGTGTAGATATGATAGAGCCCAATAGGCTCAGGAACCTGTACACCTGTTGATTGACGGTTGAGAGGCGGGACCAGAGAGCCAGAGCTCAACCCCCGCAAGCACAACTAGGTGAGTACAACTAGGTGAGTATACACACACACACACACACACACACACACACACACACACACACACACACACACACACACACACACACTCTCACACACACACACACACACACACACACACACACACACACACACACACACACACACACACACACTCTCACACACATACACACTCTCACACACACACACACACTCTCACAGACACACACACTCTCACACACACACACACACACACACACACACACACACACACACACACACACACATTGGTACGCGGTAGGGTAGGGTCACGTTGTTGATCCACTCCTAGAAAAAGTATTCATAACTCGTGACATCTGAGTGATACCGAGGAAAACCATTGCGGAACTGTATTACAAAGTGTAACACTCCGGATAGGAAATAGTTGTTTCAGTGACTGTGTCTGATAGTGCAAAGTAGCAAGTAATGAAGGAGTACGACATCAGTGTCACGGAGGAAACCTGGCGCCTGGCAGCGGTGCGAGCACAAACAAGGCCTACTTGATTGCTCCATAAACTGACCTATTGTGCACTTGCGGGTTGAAGTGGCCGGTAAGTGTCAGTCTCTTGTGTCAATCTAACAGTGTACAGTATTCATTTAGTATAAAACTTAGGCTTGGATATAAGTTAAATTAACTCAAACGAATCTCGAGAAATATACAGCTCATTTGGGACTAGTTTTTCACACATAAGTGAGAAAGTAGTAGCCACCAGAACCCCCCCCCCCCAACACGTTCCCACCCTCCCTCACCCGTATCCCTCCGCCACACATTCACACACCATACCCCCCCCCATAGACCCAGCCACCAGCTACCCCAAGTCTCTTCGCCTCACCCTCCAGCACTGTCCATCCCCACCACCCCTCCCCTCTCCACCTCTTTCCCTCACCATAACCCCTCCAAAACATACACACACACACACACACAAGACATTGAGTCACCACCCGTTCTCGAACAGCCCATATACACATATGTATCACAAACAGGATTTGGCACCTAGGGGATAGGTTTGACCATCCTACTATCAGCCACCCTCCTCCTCCTCTCTCTCTCTCTCTCTCTCTCTCTCTCTCTCTCTCTCTCTCTCTCTCTCTCTCTCTCTCTCTCTCTCTCTCTCTCTCTCTCTCTCTCTCTCTCTCTCTGTCTCTCTCTCTCTCTCTCTCTCTCTCTCTCTCTCTCTCTCTCTCTCTCTCTCTCTCTCTCTCTCTCTCTCTCTCTCTCTCTCTCTCTCTGACCTTACACTTTCCTAAAACTTTTCTCTGTTCACCTACACGGTTCTTTACATATAATTCCATGTGTTCTTTTTATCTCGTAATTTGTTGACATTCTGCCATGCTTCGGTTTTCTTCTATCCTGCACTTATCCAACATTTATTTCTCGTTATTATCCATGCCTCTCTAATATTTATCTTCATTACGCATGCCTGTCTTCCGTTTTTCCCCATTATCCATAACCATCTACCATACCCATCCATTGTCCGCCAGTTGACCATTAGGTCCATAATCACTACCCACGGACTGTTCTTGTCCATAATACCTATCTGTCATTTTCCCCTCTCATTCCCGTCTCTTAACTCTGTATCCTTTCTCATCCAAGTACCTCTATTGTCCTCTTGTCACCCGCGAAATAAAAATCCCAGCTCGCATTTGTGTCTTGAAAATAGCTGTAATTTGCAATTTCGACGAAAATGATGTGAAATTGTATGCAATGGCACCCATTATAACAGATTGAGCGAAAACCCAGGTATTATGACATTGGAATTTATGACCTGTATTTAAAAATTTTATTGTTTGTTTCCATTTATGAATTTTATAGCGAAATAATAATAATATTATTACCAATAAGAA
This sequence comes from Procambarus clarkii, assembly GCF_040958095.1. NCBI lineage: Eukaryota > Metazoa > Arthropoda > Malacostraca > Decapoda > Cambaridae > Procambarus > Procambarus clarkii. Next base: position 28,042,508 of record NC_091174.1, read on the forward strand.
TAATAATAATTAATATTATTATTATTAAGTTACTAAAATATTACTAAAAGTAATTAATAATAAACTAGTAACAATAATAATAATAATAATTATTATTATTATTATTATTATTATTATTATTATTATTATTATTATTAAATCAATAAAATAATACTAAAATAATTGTTTAGAAATCAGTAAAAATAATAAAATAATAAAATAATAATAATAATAATAATAATAATAATAATAAAATAATAATAATAATAATAATAATAATAATAATAACAATCTATATAAAAATGAATGGAAATGTTCGTTTGTGCATAACCGCTAATCTCCGAAAGTTCTTCACCGATTGCTTTGAAAGTTTCACACAACGTTCCATTCGCATCCGAGCGGGTTTTATATATATATATATACGATATAGATGTCACGTCTGAGACAGTAAAAAAAAAACTTTTTTTAAAAAACTGTTTTTTTTTGTGTGTTTTCATGTGAGAGAAATCTACGAAACCTCTTTACCGATTTCTTTGAAATTTTCACACAACGTTGCATTTGAATTGGCTCATGTTTTTATGTACCTATAATATACAAGCCTCAGCTGTGACTGGAAAAAAACTTGTTTTTTTGAAAAGCAGCGCCATCTGTTGGATGTAAGAGCAACACACACTGTAATCTCCCAAAGTTCTTTACCGATTGCTTTGAAATTCTGATACAAAGTTCCATTGGAATATGCGCGTGTTTTTATATACCTAATATATAGAGGCCACACCTGTGATAGGTAAAACCATGTTAAAAAAAAAGTGCCATCTGTTGCACGTAATAGCAACACACACGCTCTACTAAATATGTCATGGATTCCATTTCAATGTTTCTGATTGCATTGATAAATAGAATTTTCATAGATATCAATATATTTTAAGTTTGATGTAATTATTTTGTGTGACATTGCATTGGAAATGAGCCATGTTGTTTACCACACCGTTCATTTCGTGAGTATAAGTATAAATGCCACACCGGTGACAGGTGAAAACATGATTTATTTGAAAAACATCGCCATATGTTGCATGTAACAGCAACTCACGCTATACAAAATATATTACGATTCCATTTCAATGGTTCCAATTTCATTGATAAATTGAATTTTCATAGATTTCGATTTTTTTCTCATTTTGGTTTAATTATTTTTTGTGACATTGCATTGGAATTGAGCTTTGTTGATTACCATACCGCTCATTTCGTGAGCATAGATTTTTTTTTTCATTGTTTTTATTTTATTTTTAACTGTTTTTCTTATATTTCAGCGATGGGAACATCAGATCATATGATGTTCCCAATTTTCAGATGGGAACATCAGATCATTAGGGAATGCATCAGACGAGGGAGTGGGGAATGGTGGGTAGGACGAGGGGACAGGAGTGGGGGATGGTACTGAGGACGACGAGACAGGGGAGGGGGAAATGGTGTGGAGAACAAGTGGACGGGGGAGTTGGGGACGAGGGGACAAGGGAATGGAGAATAGTGGGAAGGACAAGGGGACAGGAGAGTGAGGGATGGTGCGGAGGACGAGGGAACAGGGGAGGGGGGGGGGAGGAATAGTAGGGAGGACGAGGGGACGGGGGAGTGAGAGATGGTGGAGAGGATGAGGGGACGGTGGAGAGGGGAATGGTTAGGACGACGAGGAGGTGGTGGAGTGGAGGATGGAGGGGATGATATAGGGATAGGGAGGAGGAAATGGCGGGGAGGATAGGACGGGGGAGATGGAATGGACGGAAGGACTGGGAGAGAGGGGGAAGGTTGCTGTGGCTCACCAACGCACGTGCGTTGGTGAGCCACAGCAACGCGTTTCCGGGTACCGCTAGTAATAATAATAATATTTTTTATCATTAAGTTTATTCTATACATATAACAGAGAATGTCTATTTTTCTATTTGATTGTCTGTCTGAGCAAATTTATAGGCTAAACGCTTCCGGCTAGCCTCACCCAAACTTGCAGGAGTAATGGTCTGAGGTACAGGACAGACGTAGGCTTGCTGTCGTAGGCCTACGTTATATGCTGTAAGAAATATTAGCAACTATATACACCTGTGTGACATTGCCATCGAGTCTGTCATAGCATTAGCTGTGAAATATGGTATGCAAATTACGTAGAGTTGTTACTTAAAATAAAGCAGGATTTGATAAAGTCCTCAAAAGCGGTCTGCCAGTGCAGACCGCTTATCACATGCCTCTTTATGACTAACCATCCAATGTGATGGGGATTTTTTAGCATCACCTAGTTAGCTTTTTTGACACACTGTACTCCACTTCATATAGTCTAGGGTAGCTGCACTAATGAAGATGTACCTAATGTGTTAATAAAAAAAAAAAAATTGATAAAGGAAGAGGAGTGAAAGGAAAAGCAAAGCATCTGAGAATACATTTGATTCAGTTCTTCTTGAGGGGATAATGCAAAGGGGTAGGGGGGACAAGGAGGAGGAGGTAGAGATAGCTAGAGACTGATATAGGAAGAGATGAGACTGGTAGAGATAAAGATACAGAGACAAGAAGATATAGAGATTATTAGAGATAAAGCTACGTATGGAGAGACAGAGGGGATACAGACAGACAGACCCAGGCACAGACAGGTACCCACGTAGTGTATGTAAATGTATATGAAAATAAGTAATGTATTGCAGTAGAAGGTTGTAAGTACGAAGAGGAGTGTTATAAGTGTGGGCTTAAGTAACATGTGAGCGATGGCGGCTGTTGTATATTAAAACCAGTAAGGATTGTTTAGGAAAATATTCATAATGGTTTAGATTTTCCATCACAATAATTTACAAGTATAATTACCAATCAAATAATCGGATCACAAGATTTATGTTGGAATGGAAATCACTTTAATTAATGATATATAAATATATGCAATATTTCCAGTACAAATATAACAGACCGCAGGTATTTCGCTCCTAAAAAAATAGAGGAAAAAAAGGATGAATTAAAGTTTTTATTCATTTATTATTATTTTGTATAAATGTTGTTGTATTTCGCTAGAGACTACGACACCCTCCGGTAAGAATACATGTAGCGAGTGGCTGGCACTTTAGGCTCACAAACTGATTGAACCCGAGATCGATTCTCTGATAGTGCGAGACGCTTGGGCACGTTTCGCTACACCTGATACATCTGTTCACCTATCTTGAGATGAGATTATCTTGAGATGATTTCGGGCTTTAGTGTCCCCGCGGCCCAGTCCTCGACCAGGCCTAGCTCCACCCCCAGGAAGCAGCCCGTGACAGCTAACACCCAGGTATCACCCATTACCTAGCAGTAATTTAGAACCCATGGATTAGGCAACTGTTTTGCGTTGCATCTTGCGAAAGGGCTGTCGTTGGCTATAACCGGCTGAGACAATCTTGTAGCTAGCTTGACGGTTGAGACAGTGTTGTAACTGCGTTTGACGGCTGAGACAGTGTTGTAACTGTGCTTGACGGCTGAGACAGTTTTGTAACTCCGCTTGACGGTTGAGACAGTGTTGTAAATGCGCTTGATGGCTGAGACAGTGTTGTAACTGCGCTTGACGGCTGAGACAGTGTTGTAACTGTGCTTGACGGCTGAGACAGTGTTGTAACTGCGCTTGACGGCTGAGACAGTCTCAAAGCTTTGCTTGACGGCGGAGACAGTCTTGTAGCTTCGTTTGACGGCTGAGACAGTCTCGAAGCTTTGCTTGACGGCTGAGACAATCACGTAGCCTCTCTTGACGGCTGAGACAGTCTCGTGGCTTTGCTTGATTGCTGAGACTGTTTCGAAGCTTCGCTTGACGGCTGAGACAGTCTCATAACTGCGCTTGACGTCTTAGACAGTCTCGTAGCTTTGCTTGACGGCTGAGACAGTCTCGTAGCTTTGCTTGACGGCTGAGACAGTCTCGTAGCTTCGCTTGACGGCTGAGACAGTCTCGTAGCTTTGCTTGACGGCTGAGACAGTCTCGTAGCTTTGCTTGACGGCTGAGACAGTCTCGTAGCTTTGCTTGACGGCTGAGACAGTCTCGTAGCTTTGCTTGACGGCTGAGACAGTCTTGTTGCTTTGCTTGACGGCTGAGACAGTCTCGTAGCTTTGCTTGACGGCTGAGACAGTCTCGTAGCTCCGCTTGACGTCTTAGACAGTCTCGTAGCTCAGCTTGACGGCTGAGACAGTCTTGTTGCTTTGCTTGACGGCTGAGACAGTCTCGTAGCTCAGCTTGACGGCTGAGACAGTCTTGTTGCTTCGCTTGACGGCTGAGACAGTCTCGTAGCTTCGTTTGACGGCTGAGACAGTCTCGTAGCTTTGCTTGACGGCTGAGACAGTCTTGTAACTGCGCTTGTCATCTGAGACAGTCAGGGTCGCCTCCACAAAAGCCGACTCTGAATCCACCATTTTAAAGGGTATTAAATTCCCCTGAAAATCAGAATAAAGTATTTCTCTGAGAGTTATCTCGACAAGTGCAATATATTAAGGCAGGGGAGGTGTGCGTCGCAAAATATAATGGTGGGAGGCTGTGGGTGTAATACACGAGGGGTGTTTGTCTTCTCCAAGTACTGCCACACCTCACCCTGTCCACCCGCCGTCCGACAGGGTGAGGTGTGTCACCTTGAGCTGTGTCACACCTGGGTACACACTCGACTGAAGACAAGCCGGGAAATGAAATTGTCAACTCGAAATATTTAGTCATATTCAATGCAACACACACACACACACACACACACACACACACACACACACACACACACACACACACAACCACACACACACACACACACACACACACACACACACACACACACACACACACAGCACATGTTAGATCATGGTTGTGAGGCGGGACCAAAGAGCCAAAGCTCAACACCCGCAACCAAAACTAGGTGAGTACATCTAGGTGAGTACACATCTATATAAATAAAAATGGAAATGTTCGTTTGTTCACAATCGCTAATCTCCGAAAGTTCTTCACTGATTGCTTTGAAATTTTCACATAATGTTCCATTCGCATCTGGCCAGGTTTTTATATACATACTATATACATGTCACGTCTGTGAAGGTAAAAAAAACATGCTTTTTCTGAAAAACTGAGTTTTTCACATGATTTTCATGTGAGGGAAATCTTCGAAGCCTCTTTACCGATTGCTTTGAAATTTTGTCACAACTTTGCATTCGAATAGTAGCATTTTTATATATCTACTATATACATGCCTCACCTGTGACAGGAAAAAACATTTACAAAAAAAACAGCGCCATCTATTGGACGTAAGAGCAACGCACGCTTTAATCTCCGAAAGTTCTTTCCGATTGCTTTGAAATTTTGATTCAACGTTGCATTCGAATAGGCGTGTTTTTTTTTATATACCTAGTATATAGATGTCACACCTGTGACAGGTAAAAAAATGCCTTTTTGAAAAACAGCGCCATCTGTTGCACATAATAGCAACATGCACGCAGTACTAAATATGTCACAAATTCCATGTCAATGTTTCCGACTGCATTGATAAATTTTATTTTCATAGATTTCGATTTATTTTATTTTTTAATGAATTATTTTGTGTGACATTGTGTTGGAATTGAGCTGTGTTGTTTACCATACTATTCATTTCGTGAGAATAGTATATATTTTCATTTCATTTTTTAACTATTTTTCTTATATTTCAGTGATGGGAACATCAGATCACATGATGTTTCCAGTTTTCTGATGGGAACATCAGACTATATGGGTAGGCATCGGACGAGGGAGTGGGGAATGGTGGGGAGGACGAGGGGACAAGGGAGGGGGTAATGGTGGGGAAGGACGAGGGGACGGGGGGAGTTTGGGATGGTGGGCACGAGGGGATTGGGGAATGGAGAATGGTGGGGAAGGACGAGGGGACGGTGGAGTGGGGAATGGTGGGGAGGCCAAGGAGACGGATGAGGGGAGAATGGTGGGGAGGACTGGGAGACAGGGGGAGGGTTGCCGTTGCTCAGCAAAGCACATGCGTTGCTGAGCCATTGCACTGCGTAGCCGGGTGCTGCTAGTATGTATGTATATATATATATATATATATATATATATATATATATATATATATATATATATATATATATATATATATATATATATATATATATATATATATATATAAATATATATATGTACGGCCCTAACGTTTGTGTTAACAATCATAGTTCGAGGAAGCATTAACAAGAAATATGTATTAAGTGACTTTTTATATATAATCCAGAGATAAAGAGCGAGATACATTTAAAAAAGCCACATGCTGAAGGGGACCCATGGCGCAGTGGCTTGCGCTGTCGTCTCACATACCATTGGACCCGTGGTTCGATTTCCTGGCAGGACGCGACGATCCCAACGACTTGATGTGACTCTTCACCTAACAATAGATCGGTTTCCAGGATATTGGTGGTTGTGAATTGCATCCTAGGAACTAGTACTTGGCCTAGAGAGGCCTAGAAACTCGTTAGGTTTGATATCTTGATAGGCCTGATATCTTGATAGGCCAGATATCTTGATAGACCTGATATCTTGATAGGCCTGATATCATGATAGGCCTGATATCTTGATAAACCTGATATCTTGATAGGCCTGATATCTTGATAGGCCTGATATCTTGATAGACCTGATATCTTGATAGGCCTGATATCTTGATAGGCCTAGCAGGCACCTCGCCCTAACAATGAGAAACTATTATATGGAGTTTTCGCAAACAAGAATTTTCCTTATTAGGCACAGGCAAAAATTGAGTTGTGGTTACCAGCTTGTGAGAAGTGAGGAGAGCACCATTATGAGAAGTGAGGAGAGCACCATTATGAGGAGTAAGGAGAGCACCATTATTATAAACCATTATGAGGAGTAAGGAAAGCACAATTATGAGGAGTGAGGAGAGCACCATTATGAGGAGTAAGGAGATCACAATTATGAGGAGTGAGGAGAGCACCATTATGAGGAGTAAGGAGAGCACAATTATGAGGAGTAAGGAGAGCACCATTATGAGGAGTAAGGAAAGCACAATTATGAGGAGTGAGGAGAGCACCATTATGAGGAGTAAGGAGAGCACCATTATGAGGAGTAAGGAAAGCACAATTATGAGGAGTGAGGAGAGCACCATTATGAGGAGTGAGGAGAGCACCATTATGAGGAGTGAGGAGAGCACCATTATGAGGAGTAAGGAAAGCACAATTATGAGGAGTGAGGAGAGCACCATTATGAGGAGTGAGGAGTGTCGAAGTTTCAGGTCGTGTTAAAAGCATAATACTTTACATGAATTTCAATTTGCATCGACCAGGATTAATGGGGACAGGATATACGAGGATAACATTACCACAGAGCCAATTGCACCTGGGTATTGTTTATAATGTTCTGTTGGCAAGTAGGCCAACGACTGACTAGTTACATGAAGTTCTCAAATTTATAATTATATTCGATAAAGGTTTAATCATAGTATCGTAGTTTCTAAGTGTCTCTCTCTCTCTCTCTCTCTCTCTCTCTCTCTCTCTCTCTCTCTCTCTCTCTCTCTCTCTCTCTCTCTCTCTCTCTCTCTCTCTCTCTCTCTCTCTCTCTCTCTCTCTCTCTCTCTCTCTCTCTCTCTCTCTCTCTCTCTCTCTCTCTCTCTCTCTCTCTCTCTCTCTCTCTCTCTCTCTCTCTCTCTCTCTCTCTCTCTCTCTCTCTCTCTCTCTCTCTCTCTCTCTCTCTCTCTCTCTCTCTCTCTCTCTCTCTCTCTCTCTCTCTCTCTCTCTCTCTCTCTCTCTCTCTCTCTCTCTCTCTCTCTCTCTCTCTCTCTCTCTCTCTCTCTCTCTCTCTCTCTCTCTCTCTCTCTCTCTCTCTCTCTCTCTCTCTCTCTCTCTCTCTCTCTCACTCTCTCTCTCTCTCTCTCTCTCTCTCTCTCTCTCTCTCTCTCTCTCTCTCTCTCTCTCTCTCTCTCTCTCTCTCTCTCTCTCTCTCTCTCTCTCTCTCTCTCTCTCTCTCTCTCTCTCTCTCTCTCTCTCTCTCTCTCTCTCTCTCTCTCTCTCTCTCTCTCTCTCTCTCTCTCTCTCTCTCTCTCTCTCTCTCTCTCTCTCTCTCTCTCTCTCTCTCTCTCTCTCTCTCTCTCTCTCTCTCTCTCCCTCCTCTCTCTCTCTCTCTCTCTCTCCCCCCCTCCATCTCTTCACGTTTCATAACGAGGGAACAGGACAAGTTCGACAGTAAAACTCTCTTCGTCTGTAAACTTTAAAACCTACTAAAATGCACAAGCCCGGAAGCCTCTCATAAAGATGCGACTGTGGGATATCTAATTCGAAACTTTCCAGCTTTTCTAGATGGCTTGGGGCCAGGGAGAGCGACAAGAATAATGTATATATTATTTGTGCACGCCCAGAGCCCTTATTATTCCCTCCAGATAAATTGGTTCTTAGATGGTAGAGGCCACTTAATTGCAGTGGTCGCCGGGACTCAGGAAGACAGATCAGTCCACTGTTCTTCAGTTGTCGCTGATACTCAATATGACAGTTATGAAAATTCAAGGGAAATTCCGGTGGGAGAAGCAAGTAAAGTATCCTCTTTACTAGTCATATTTATTCTATTGTGTCAGGTGCCTCGTAGCCTGGTGGATAGCGCGCAGGACTCGTAATTCTGTGGCGCGGGTTCGATTCCCGCACGAGGCAGAAACAAATGGGCAAAGTTTCTTTCACCCTGAATGCCCCTGTTACCTAGCAGTAAAATAGGTACCTGGGTGTTAGTCAGCTGTCACGGGCTGCTTCCTGGGGGTGGAGGCCTGGTCGAGGACCGGGCCGCGGGGACACTAAAGCCCCGAAATCATCTCAAGATAACCTCAAGATAAGGTCCGCTGATGTGTCAGCTGTTTTATCAGGTGTTTTGCGTGCTATTGAGTCAGCTGCTGCGTCACCTGTTGTGCCAGCTGTTGTGTCATCTGTTGAATGAGCTGTTATGTCAGCTGTTATGTCAGCTGTTGTTCCAGCTGTTATGTCAGCTGTTGTTCCAGCTGTTATGTCAGCTGTTGTTCCAGCTGTTATGTCAGCTGTTATGTCAGCTGTTGTTCCAGCTGTTATGTCAGCTGTTATGTCAGCTGTTGTTTCAGGTGTTATGTCAGCTGTTGTTTCAGGTGTTATGTCAGCTGTTGTTTCAGGTGTTATGTCAGCTGTTGTTTCAGCTGTTATGTCAGCTGTTGTTTCAGGTGTTATGTCAGCTGTTGTTTCAGGTGTTATGTCAGCTGTTGTTTCAGGTGTTATGTCAGCTGTTGTTTCAGCTGTTATGTCAGCTGTTGTTTCAGCTGTTATGTCAGCTGTTATGTCAGCTGTTGTTTCAGCTGTTATGTCAGCTGTTGTTTCAGCTGTTATGTCAGCTGTTGTTTCGACTGCTGTATCAGCTGTTGTTTCAGCTGTTATGTCAGCTGTTGTTTCAGCTGTTATGTCAGCTGTTGTTCCAGCTGTTATGTCAGCTGTTGTTTCAGCTGTTATGTCCGCTGTTGTTCCAGCTGTTATGTCAGCTGTTGTTTCAGCTGTTATGTCAGCTGTTGTTTCAGCTGTTATGTCCGCTGTTGTTCCAGCTGTTATGTCAGCTGTTATGTCAGCTGTTATGTCAGCTGTTGTTTCAGGTGTTATGTCAGCTGTTGTTTCGACTGCTGTATCAGCTGTTGTTTCAGGTGTTATGTCAGCTGTTATGTCAGCTGTTGTTTCAGCTGTTATGTCAGCTGTTATGTCAGCTGTTGTTTCAGCTGTTATGTCAGCTGTTATGTCAGCTGTTGTTTCAGCTGTTATGTCAGCTGTTATGTCAGCTGTTGTTTCGACTGCTGTATCAGCTGTTGTTTCAGCTGTTATGTCAGCTGTTATGTCAGCTGTTGTTTCGACTGTTATGTCAGCTGTTATGTCAGCTGTTGTTTCGACTGCTGTATCAGCTGTTGTTTCAGGTGTTATGTCAGCTGTTGTTTCGACTGCTGTATCAGCTGTTGTTTCAGGTGTTATGTCAGCTGTTGTTTCGACTGCTGTATCAGCTGTTGTTTCAGGTGTTATGTCAGCTGTTGTTTCGACTGCTGTATCAGCTGTTGTTTCAGCTGTTATGTCAGCTGTTGTTTCGACTGCTGTATCAGCTGTTGTTTCAGCTGTTATGTCAGCTGTTATGTCAGCTGTTGTTCCAACTGTTATGTCAGCTGTTGTTCCAGCTGTTATGTCCGCTGTTGTTCCAGCTGTTATGTCCGCTGTTGTTCCAGCTGTTATGTCCGCTGTTGTTCCAGCTGTTATGTCCGCTGTTGTTCCAGATGTTATGTCCGCTGTTGTTCCAGCTGTTATGTCAGCTGTTATGTCAGCTGTTGTTCCAACTGTTATGTTAGCTGTTGCTCCAGCTGTTATGTCCGCTGTTGTTCCAGCTGTTATGTCCGCTGTTGTTCCAGCTGTTATGTCAGCTGTTGTTTCAGCTGTTATGTAAGAGGTTGTTATGTCAGCTGTTGACTGAATTAAACTCTGTACTTAATCAATTATAAAATGAAAAATTTTAAACAACACTCTCTTATTCCAATACCTTTCAAAATGTATACTAACTATATTCTCACTCTAGTACAACCCTTGGGACCTACACTATTGTTGATAGGTATATCAACCCACGAAGCCAGTCAGATTAATTCCTGTATAGAAGAACTTTAGAGCAGGAGGAGAGAGGGCCTCCTACCACATCAACAACAAACAATTCCTAGAATTGAAGAGTAGAAGTAGAATTGGCTATCACATCTTACAACTAGAAGAGACTATCATACAAAAGCTAGGAGTTGCTATCATACCTTTCTACTAGGATGGCCATCACGGTCGTTTAGGTAGATTATACGTGGGTCTTCCCATGGGTGTGGGGATCTGGCTGAGGATGAGTCGTAAGGGGTTACCAGCCTTGTGGGTCTTGACATTTCCGTAAATGTCAAGACCCACAAGCCTGTGGGACTCCTTTCTGCCACTTCCCACCCTTTTCCTCTCTTCTTTGCGTCTCTGGGTCCGCCCTCTCGTCCCTCCCTTCTTTTTCCCCCTTTTCCTCCCATCTCCCCCCGTTTTTCCCTTTTCCTCTTCTCTCTAAAAAAATATTATTAAGAAGCACTGAAAGGACTCTATGAGTCTTAAAACATTTATTATTCCGAACTACTGAATAACTCTATGGAAAACACACCAAATATATCAGCCTTGGCCATGAGAATCGCATGGGAATGCTTGAATCGTAGCTTGAAATGTAGTCTCTCTATAAATGGTAATATTTCTTACATATATAACTGAGGTCGATCCCGACCAGCCTTTGTTCGTCGCATATCTCAGACTATTCTCCTGCAAAGTTGGGTAAGCTAGTCCCAAGAGTCTGGCCTCCAGCCTTGGACAGACAGACAGACATTCTCAATCTCCGATGGATATTCATATTTAATTTGGAGTAATAGTATAGGCAAGTCACAAAGTATAGGTACATGATAAGAATATATAAATAAATTCTTGAACATACATAATAAAATGGAATTCTTTCTGGTAACATTGACAATACAGGTACCACACAGTTTAAAAAAATAGGGCACTCATAAATTTCACAGAAGTATAGAACACTTCACATGTAATATGTACTGAAAGTACATATGGAAAATGAAAGTAGCCAAATATCAGTTATAAATTATATGTTGAACATAGCGGTATACTTACAGAGACCAAATACCCAAATATGTGCAAATGATTTTCCCTCAGATAATATTATGAATTATATTGCAATACCTGTCACCCATGCCCACCTACTTGGGTTGGACGGTAGAGCGGCCGTGTCTTTTCTGGCCGGTCGACGTTCGATCCCTGACCGTCCAAGTGTTTGGGCACTATTCCTTGCCTCGTCCTATCATAAATCCTTATTGACTTATCCCTTGCTATATCAAATGCTATAAAGTCATAATATCTTAGTGGTGTCTCGTGATAACTACCTTACCATACCTGGCAACCATGTGACAGAGAGGCAAAACATTTGTTTTGCCTCACAAAAATAGTTAAAGCAATAACTGACTATCAACTCGTAAATCCTGTTGCATTTGGTAAATCAAGCACCAAACCCATGTTACTAAGTCTGTGATCAATTGATGTGCAGCAAAGATATTGGGCATGGCGCTGTAGTACTAAGAAGCAATAAAGCCAGCATAATATAAGCTGATGTGGTGTCTATAGACTCGTCCTGCTCTAATCTACGGAGGAGTTCAACTCCCCTCCCTCTCTTACTGTCAGAATACTTCCACTGCTAGTTTACAGCATATATCAAAAATCTTAATTTACAGCATATATCATTATAAGAGATATAATCTCTTATCATCTCATTACTCAAATCTTATACAAATCATTACATTATCGCTTTACACAAATAATACATATTGTACCAATTGACATTAGTTGTTACTACTTAGGACTTCGTAACAAAGAAAATATTGAAAAAGATTTGTACAAAAGGATTAGGAATGGGGAAGTCAATCGAGAACAACAATGTGTCTAACTAGTTTGAAATGTTAAAAAAGAAATAGAGAAAGCAAAAAGAATCTATGAAGTACATATGACAGAGCAGGCACAGTCAAATGTTAGCAAAAAAAAGATTCTGGAGAATACAGGTCACTTAATTTATAATATGAAAGAAATAAGTAATATTTTATATAAATGTTTTTCGGTATTTACTATAAGAGAAGTTAACATTATGCCTTCAGGTGGATTTGTTCAGTGGTTGCAATTAGAAAAAATTCAATCAAATAAGTCCTCAGGTCCAGATAAAGTTTTTGCCAGGGTGCTTAATGAATGTAAAGAAGTGCTTTTCAAGTCCTTGCCTTGAATATTCAATAAATCTTTGGTCATTCAGAGTACCGGATTTATAGAGAGATGCAACTGTAGTACCGATTCTTATGAAAGGAGATACATCACTTGCATCGAACTACTGAACAGTTAGTTTAACGTCAATTGTGAATAAGGCTTGAATCAGTAATCGCAAAAACAATTCGTCTTCATCTCGAAAACATAAATTAATAAAGGCTTCATTTACAACACGGTCCTAATATTCCAGCATATTTGAGGCAGGTGACAGTGGAAAGGATTGTGATGATGTAAATCTTAATTAGAACGATAGCAGTTCACGGCGTTTAGAGGTGCCATCTTGAACTGAATAAGGACATTGGTATTACAAATAGAAACAAAGAGATAATATATATGGAGTTAGGTCAGAGTGGTAAACTATTGTAAGTGGAGTACCTCAAGGCTCTGTTATGGGACCTCTGTTGTTTATGTAATGATTTAGATTCAGGATTGAGGAGCAATGCGAAAATTAGGCTGGAAATAAACTCAAAATCACTTCAAGACGATCTTGCATTGACTTTTAATATGGTCGAAAGATTGGCAGGTGCAGTTTGGCGATGCTAAATGTAACGTTCTGAGGCTTCGTAATAATGATACATATGAGATATCAGCTTGATGGTATTGATATTGCAAAGTTTGAATTTACTTTGACAAAGTTTTTTTTCGCAAAAAATACCTTGCAGTCAAGAGTAGTCGGAATTTAAAGGCAAAAAATCAATGAATAAATGCTCAAACTATGGCAAATAGGGATACTGGAATTTATCTTTAGAAGCGTTTACAATGAATAAACTAATGTTATTCTTTTAATGAATCTTTCTCTTGTTAGAGCAAGATACATTGCTCTAATCTTGATACAGCAAGATTATGCAGCTCAGTTTTGGTCGCCATACTATATAATGGACATATAATCACTTGAATGGGTCCAGCGAAAGAAAACGAAGTTAATCACGCTAATTAGAAATCATCCATTTTGAAGAGAGATTGAAAAAGCTTAATTTACATTCTCTAGAAAGACGAAGAGTCAAGGTTGAGGTGATTAACGTAGGCAAGTGCATGAAAAGGGTAAAACAAGTGGATATATAGAAGGTACTAAATATATCAATAGAAAATAGAACACGAAGCATTTGATATAAATTGGATGTTTAAATTTAGGAAAGACCTGGGTAAATACATGTTTGTAGACAGGGTTGTTGACGTGTGGAGCAGATAACCGGGTAATATATCAGACGTAGGATGCACTTGATTGTTTCAAGCGTAAACTATATAAATATATATATATATATTTGATAATATATATATATATATATATATATATATATATATATATATATATATATATATATATATATATATATATATATATATATATATATATATATATATATATATATATATATATATATATATCGAAAAAGTAAGATTAATAATTCTAACACGAATTTTCTCAATCTTTCTTATATTTCTTTTCACTGTTGATGGTAACTGAAAAATCAATCAATTCTCAAAAATCAAGAATTGATTTTTCAGTTACCATCAACAGTGAAAAGAAATATAAGAAAGATTGGGAAATTCGTGTTAGAATTATTAATCTTACTTTTTCGGTCATATTTAATAATATTTGTCTACAGGAAAGACTGCTACCAACATATACTAATATATATATATATATATATATATATATATATATATATATATATATATATATATATATATATATATATATGTATATATATGTATATATATATATACATATGCACAGACTACCCTATTCCAGTAGCTGAAGTTTATAACTTTTTAGAAACTCAACCCACCAGGGGAAGTCGGGTAGTCTGTGCATCAAGCATTTGGCACTGAGTTTTCCCATATAACAGGAACCAATGAAAGAGCATCCGAGGTCCCACACTATCTCATTGCCTGGGAGAGGATTGGAGTTCTGGTTGGTTAAATACCCCAGAATTTCTACCTCTCTTATGGCTTTGAAGTATAGTGTAGTGGATACAGCATGCAACTGCCACCTTGTTGGCCAGTGTTCGAGTCCCCTGGTGGGTTGAGTGTCTAAAAAGTTATATATATATATATATATATATATATATATATATATATATATATATATATATATATATATATATATATATATATATATATATATATAAAGGTTTTAACAAAGCCGAAAACAAAAAAACAGGTGTTGACAAAGGCTTTAACAAGCCGAAACGTTTACCTCATTTCATATTTCTCTGTGGATTTTCCGCATATATATATATATATATATATATATATATATATATATATATATATATATATATATATATATATATATATATATATATATATAAATGAATTTGGGTGGTTATAAATAAATGCTTCACAACCTTATCCATATCCAGAAATCTCTCAGCTTAGTCAGCTGTCACAGGCTGCTTCCTGGGGGTGGAGGCCTGGTCGAGGATCGGGCCGCGGGGACACTAAGCCCCGAAATCATCTCAAGATAACCTCAAGAAGATATCCAAAAGCACAAAAGACCTTGATACCATAGCAAATATAAGCATACCTGGTAAAAATGAGGCTTGTGCTTAGAAATCTAAATAGTCACCTGGAATCTTACCCACAACAACACTGAGACTAGTACATCAATGTACTCAACCACTACCCCACCACATCACTGATACTAGTACACAATGTAATCATCCACCATCCACCACATCACTGAAATCAGTACACCAATGTAATCATCCACTACCCACCACAGCACGGTGACTCGTACACCACTGTGTACGGTGACGGGATGAATAAACATTCCTCCACTACCCACCACATGACAACTCACTCAACCAGTACACCTGTGTATTATTAAGCCGCTACTCTCCTACCGTCACCCTATTCATAACTAGGCTATAGACAGCTCGGGGAATTGTTTGTTACAAGTTTCTTTCCAGAACGAATAAAAGATAAATAGGTGATGTGGGAAGAGACCAATAGTCAAGACACTTGTGTTGTGAGGATGAGGAAGTAGAAGCAACTTAGCTGTTATTTGGGGTAAGACCAATATAACCAAGATAACTGGCACACGAGGTACGGCCACTGTTATCAAGATGTTATGTTAAGGCCACTGTAATAAAATTGTAATGTTACAATGGGAGGTTGCAGAAACCATGGGAATATTACAAAATGCAGGCGTTGGAAGTAAGACCGCGGACAAAATAATTGAAAGATGGGGCCTAGTAGCTGGAGCTAGGTGTCCGTGCGCACAATAAGGTGAAAACACAGGAACAGGCACACCCTAGCTAACCCTGCCTACACCGGCCGTGCCTATGCCGGCCTGTCTACGCCAGTCCTGCCTTCGCCGGCCCTGCCTACGCCGGTCCTGCCTACGCCAGCCCTGCCTACGCCGGCCCCCTGCCGCGACACAGAGGCAAGGGGACACACAATCAACCGGTTATAGTAGGCAATGATAGCCCACTTTCCCCGTGGTGGCGTTGCGACACTGGCGGCACAAGTGGCACTGCCGCCGAGGTCGAGGTGTCTCCCCTCACTCAAGCACCGCCTCCCCCTCATTCCAGATAACGAAGTCTGGCGTCGCCGCTGAGGGAATGGCAGGAATTTGCACTTTGTCAGAAACCAAAACAGAGGGAAATGGTTGACAAAGGTGATACCGCCAACGCTCGCTCTCGTGAAGGCTCTAGCTGTGCCCCGGCAAAACACGATGCTACTCCTTTTTCCCCCCCCCAGGAAAGAAAACTTTCTAAAATGGACCTTAAATAAGGTGTAAGAGAGGCAGTGTGTTAGAGGCAAGAAGTCGCGTGGGAGGCCGCGGTGTTGGGAATGTGCGAAAAGGCGGTGGCGTCTGCAAGTGGCGGCGACTTTGGGGGGATCATGTCGCTTTATGGAGATTTGTGGTGTAAGGAGGTGTGTTTACCCCGAGGCCGGGGCGCCTCGCGCTCCCAACACTGCTCCACCACCAACTTATGCCAGGGTTAAGAATATGGTGTTCTTATTTACATTCGCCGTGTGTGTGTGTGTGTGTGTGTGTGTGTGTGTGTGTGTGTGTGTGTGTGTGTGTGTGTGTGTGTGTGTGTATGTGTGTGTGTGTGTGTGTGTGTGTGTATGTGTGTGTGTGTGTGTGTGTGTGTATGTGTGTGTGTGTGTGTGTGTGTGTGTGTGTGTGTGTGTGTGTGTGTGTGTGTATGTGTGTGTGTGTGTGTGTGTGTGTGTGTGTGTGTGTGTGTGTGTGTGTGTGTGTGTATGTGTGTGTGTGTGTGTGTGTGTGTGTGTGTGTGTGTGTGTGTGTATGTGTGTGTGTGTGTGTGTGTGTGTGTGTGTGTGTGTGTGTATGTGTGTGTGTGTGTGTGTGTGTGTGTGTGTGTGTGTGTGTGTGTGTGTGTGTGTGTATGTGTGTGTGTGTGTGTGTGTGTGTGTGTGTGTGTGTGTGTGTGTGTGTATGTGTGTGTGTGTGTGTGTGTGTGTGTGTGTGTGTGTGTGTGTGTGTGTGTGTGTGTGTGTGTGTGTATGTGTGTGTGTGTGTGTGTGTATGTGTGTGTGTGTGTGTGTGTGTGTGTGTGTGTTTACTAGTTGTGTTTTTACGGGGGTTGAGCTTTGCTCTTTCGGCCCGCCTCTCAACTGTCAATCAACTGTTTACTAACTATTTTTTTTTTTTTTCACGCCACCCCCACACACACACACACCCCAGGAAGCAGCCCGTGACAGCTGACTAACTCCCAGGTACCTATTTACTGCTAGGTAACAGGGGCATTCAGGGTGAAAGAAACTTTGCCCATTTGTTTCTGCCTCGTGCGGGAATCGAACCCGCGCCACAGAATTACGAATCCTGCGTGCTATCCACCAGGCTACGAGGCCCTGTGTGTGTGTGTGTGTGTTGTCTGTGTGTGTGTGTGTGCGTGTGTGTGTGTAATTACCTAAGTGTGACGATAGTGTGATGTGAAAATGGTTACGGTGATGAGGCGTGACAGTGATGAAGGTGTGAGAGGGGTCAGAGGAGGAAGCGTTGGTGAGAAGGAGACCTGGGGAAGGGTGGAGTATGTAGGAGAGGGCTCGACTCGGGCACCACCGGAGTACCTCGTCTAGTAATCTACATACAAGGGATTGTCTGTATATCTGTTTCTCTATCCATTTGTCTGTCACCCTGCCCAAGGCTGGAGGGCAGATACTTGGAGCTAGCTTAACCTAACTTTGCAGTTTGAATGGTCTAGTGTATGGGACAGACATAGGCCGGTCTGGGTAGGATTTATATAATAATAATAATATTAATAATAATATTAATTATAATTATATAAAGCCTATCCAGACCAGCCAATGTCCGTCCTATTAAGAGGACGGACGGACAATAATAGGTCTATTATTGGTCCAATTAAGAGGGGTCGGACCTAACAGTGACTCCTGCCTATCACTGTTGCAAACAACAACAAACACAAACTTTGTTGGTGTCCAACAAAACTCCATTAAAATCGGCAAGAGATGGCTGCCCGACTCCTTAAACTTCTTCACTAGAAACGATGAACGTGAGTTCAGAATTGTATTACATTTTGTGTGAAAGAGTGAGATAGAGGAGAGAGGGGGAGAGATGGGGTAAGAGATAGGTGATGCTTGGAGGAAAGGGAAGGAAAAGGAGGAATACTGGTAGAGAGAAGAAGGGGGGGGGGAGATACGGAGAGAGGGAGGGATAGATAAAATGAGATTAGAGAGGGACAGGTTGGTGATATGGGAAGATAGAGGGGTGAGAAAGAGAAGTGGTGAGAGAGACCTGGGAGCAACCAAGATCCCCCCCCCCCCCCACGACGTGTAGTACAGCACCAATATTACACATACGATAAAGTTTCAAGAAATATAAAATTCGGGTAAATTTAGATATCAACATCATTTTCACATAATTACAATGAATCAAATGTCATTAAATTAACACGTTAATAAACCTTAAGGTGAGGTATGCCAGCCTCCTCAATATGAGTATATACATTCGGGGTATATTCTCCTCAGTGTTAGTATATTCTACTACGGGTATGCACCGCTTCTCAGTGTATATTCACAGAGAGTTACTGTAGTCATGATAACGGGCTTGTCATGCCCGTGCCACCACTTGAAAGGCTTAATCTTCATCAATCTGTAGTCCTGGGCAATGATCAGAACACAAGTATACTTGCCGGTTGGTCAGTAAGCATGAATCTTGTCTTTAAGGTATACCCTCCAGAAGTGGGTATACTTAAAGCACAGCATCGTTGCCTCCCTAGAAATACACTCCCACTGGGAAAGGAAGACTCATTAAGTTAACGAAAACAGCTCTGATCCTCTCTGCGTTCGTGAAAAAGTCGAGGGAATGTTTTCACGTTCACTTAACATGAGACAGTCGACCGGGAAGTGCTACAGGCAGAGACCGAGACACCACAACCACTCCAACAACCGGTAGACAATGTGCCAACAGATAATTATAAAATGCTAGAGCGCAGCCTATGGCATGGTTTCTGGAAATAGGAACAGAAATGAACCACCTTTTAGCTTTCTAAGCTTTTCTGGGACTAACAATAGTGTACCAACAATGGCGCCACAAAATGAGTGAATATTTCAATGGGAGCTATTCATCACCTTGCTCGTTCTAAACAACAATGACGTGTGCTGAATCACGCTTAGTTACAACGGCGAAGGATATTAATGCCGTAGCCAGCTTAATGAACAACGAAACTCGTGTATTTTAATCATGAAAAAAGTTTATAACTAAAACATACTCTCAGTGTGTTTATACTGAGAAGCAAGGTGCACCTTCAGACCATGCGTACAGCGCTCCGGTAAAATTCATTTTGGCACCCACAGAGTTTGTATAAAATCCACAAACTCCACAAGATATGGCAAATATATTATATAATAGCTGTACCCGACCACGCGTTGCTGAGCCACTGCAACCTTCCCCTGTCTCCCAGTACTCCCCCCCCATTCCCCCCCTCTCCCGTCCCCTCGACCTCCCAACTATTCCTCACTCCTGTCCCCCTCGTCTTTCCAAACATTCCCTACTCCCCATCCCCTCGTCCTCCCAACCATCCCCACTCCCCCCTTCCCTTTGTCATTCCCACCATCCTTCACTCCACCGTCCCCTCGTCCTCCTAACCATTCCCGACTCATGCAGGCGATGAGTCACAATAACGTGGCTGAAGTATGTTGACCAGACCACACACTAGAAATTGAAGGGACGACGACGTTTCGGTCCGTCCTGGACCATTCTCAAGTCGACTGGACCATTCTCAAGTCGATTTCTCAACTCCCCACCACAATCGACTTGAGAATGGTCCAGGACGGACCGAAACGTCGTCGTCCCTTCAATTTCTAGTGTGTGGTCTGGTCAACATTCCCGACTCCACCGTCCCCTCGTCCTCCTAACCATTCCCCACTCAACCATCCCCTCGTAATCCCCACCATCTCCCACTCCCCCGTCCCCTCGTCGTCCCCACTCCCACGTCCGATGCATTCACAAATAATCTGATGTTCCCATCAGAAAATTGGGAACATCAAAAGATCTGATGTTCCCATCACTGAAATATAATTAAAACATTTAAAAAATTAAAGGAAAAACAATGAATAAGTAAAAAAATTAATTATGCTCACGAAATGAACGCTATAGTAAAAAATTTAATTAAATTCCAACGCAATGTCACACAAAATAATTAAATCAAAATTAAAATAAATCAAAATATATGAAAATTCAAATTATCAATGCAATCGGAAACATTAAAATGAAATCGTAACATATTTTGTATAGTATTGTTGCTTATTACGTGCAACAGATGGCGCAGTTTAAAAAAAAAAAAAACATGTTTTTTCCTGTCACAGATGAGGCATGTATATAGTAGGTATATAAAAACATGCGCCAATTCGAATGCAACGTTGAGTCAAAATTTCAAAGCAATTGATAATGATGTTTCGAAGATTTTCCTCACATTTCCTCAAAAAAGCACGTTTTTCCTTCACAGACGTTGCATCTAAATATATGTATAAAAACACGCTCGGATGCGAATGGAACGTTCTATCAAAATTTCAAAGCAATCGGTGAGGAACTTTCGGAGATTAGCGACTTTGAACAAACGAATATTGTATACCCATAAATGCTTGTGGGTATACAATATTATTTGTTGTTCCATTGTCTGTGGAAATATAGAAATTGTCTGGTTTGACGAATCTAGAACTCCCACCCCACCCCGGTCCCCTCATCCACCTCATTATTCCTCCCTTCCCCATCCCCTTGACCTCCCTACCATTCACCTCTCCCTCATACCCTCGTCCTCCCGACCATTCCTCCTTACCCCGTCCCCTTATCCTCACCATCATCCCCCCCTCCCCGCCTGTCGTCTTCCCCACCATTCCCCCATCCCCACATCATTCCCACCAATCCATCACTCTCCCGTCTCCTTGTCCTCTCCACCGTTCCCCACCCCCCTCGTCTCCTCACCCTCCCCACCATTCCCCACTCCCCCATCTCCTCATCCTCCCCACCATCCATCATACCCCCATCCTCTCTTCCTCCCCAACATTTCCCAGTACCCTGTCTCCACGTACTCTCCACCATCCCCCACTCCTCGTCCTCCCTACCATTACCCACTCCCCTGTTCCCTCGTCCTCCCCACCTTCCCCCACTCCTGTCCACTCATCCACCCCACCATTCCCCACTCCCTCGTCAGATCCATTCCCAAATGATCTGATGTTCCCATCAGAAAACTGAGAACATGAAATGATCTGATGTTCCCATCGCTGAAAAATAATAACAGTTAAAACAACGAGATGAAAAACAATAAAAAGATTAAAAATAAACTATTCTCATGAAATGAATGGTATGGTAAAAAAACACAGCTCAATTCCCACACAGTGTCACATAAAATAATTAAATAAAAATTTAAATAAATTGAAATCTATGAAAAATCAATTGATCAATGCAATCAGAAACATTAAAATGGAATCGTAACATATTTAGTATAGCGTGTGTTGCTCTTACGTACAATAGATGGCGCTGTTTTTTTTAAACATGGTTTTTACCTGTCACAGGTGTGGCATCTATACTTATACTCACGAAATGAACGGTATGGTAAACAACACAGCTCAATTCCAGTGCAATTTCACACAAAATAATTTAATCAAAATGAAAATAAATCAAAATCTATGAAAATCTAATTTATCAATGCAATTGGAAACATTAAAATGGAATCATATCATATTTTGTTTAGAGAGTGTTGCTCTTACGTGCAACGGATGTCGATGTTTTAAAAAAACAAACTAATTTTTACCTGTCACTGGTGGCATCTATATAGTAGGTATATAAAAATACGCGCCTATTCGAATGCTACGTTGTGTCAAAATTTCAAAGCAATCGGTAACGAGGTTTCGAAGATTTCCCTCACAGAAAAAAACACATGAAAAGCACAGTTTTTCAAAATGATCTTGTTTTTTCCCGTCACAGACGTGACATCTGTATAGTATATGTATAAAAACACGCTCGGATGCGAATGATACGTTTTGTGAAAATTTCTGAGCAATCGGTGAAGAACTTTCGGAGATTAGCGATTTTGAACAAACGAAGATTTACATTTAGATATATATGTAGATATATATGTATATAATGGTGTATATGGGAGCAGGTTTTAATTTATTCGTGTTTCTCTGAATATGACTGCATATCCTGTATTGATAATTTTCTTGTTTAGGGCTTCTATCCCTCTGACTAGTGCTCTTTCATCTTCGTTTAATTGGAAGAGGATTTCTTCAAATGTCATCCTTGTACGAGGTGAAGAAAAATAAATAATTAACTGTAGAATATATTACACTTATTATAAATTTACTCAACGTTTCGAACTTACGTGGTTCATTCTCAAGTGATGGGACAGTGATTGATTGATTGACTGATAAAGATTAAGCCACACAAAAGGTGGCACGGGCATGAATATCCCATACGTAGAGGCTTTTGGGAGCCTCTAACTGATACTGTAGATCTGTAAATGGATGATGTCATTTTTTTGCAGGGGTAGGTTGGAGCGGTAACTAAGGGCAAGCTATATCAATTATAGAGCTGGTCAGTTAGTGAAGGCCACTTAGTCGACCGTTTCTTCTTAGTCAGAGTTAGTTGGTGTTGGTGTTAGAGTTAGTTGGTTAGTCAGAGTTAGTTAGTTAGTTGGTGGTTTTGGTCTCACAGCCTGAGGTTGGCTCCGGAGTCGATGAGTTGTGGTAGAAGCCGGTTCGGTCACGTTGATGGTGGTGTTGGTGGTCGGAGAGAGCATGTCTGCGAGCGCCTAGGCTGAGACGGTGATGGTGGTAACTTTGGGGGTTGCATTGGAGGTTGCTGCTGTTTGTACAGCCTGGGTCTGTAGTGGAGCTGAAGTCTGGGTTCAGATCGACCTTGTGGAAGTCCCCTGTGTGGTAAAGGAGGTAGTGAGACTTGTGTCAGGGACTGTGATGGGTGCAGGCCATTGGCTAGGAAAAACACATTCAGTTCCCTGAAGAATCGGTGGTTGTCTGATCCGGCAAGCCTCTCCGCTTATCGTATTAGACCAGGGATAATGCCAGCAAGTGATGCAAGGGGCAGCGAGGGTGCTGGTTGGATGGGGCAGTGCTAGGCGTATTGGAATTATACCATTAAGGAGGTCAGGTGCCTAAAATAAAAAGGTGAGGAGTACATCGAAAAGGAAAAATAGGGCATAAATGGGGTAAGGATAGGGGACGTAAATAGGGACGAATCATATACAAAGGTGGGCGTGGGCGTGGCATCTTGACCAGTGACTTCTATGTGGGCATCTTTACGTTCCGGTCTTGTTCTTACTTTTAAGGTGGGTAGAGTAAATAGTTCAGTAATTTGGGTATTTATGGTAGGTTGTTCTTTTCTTGTGTGGATTGCTTCAAGAATTTATAATCTTACATCTTGGTTTTTGTCTATTATACAAGTGATTATATTCAATATCTCTCTAGTTAGGGAGATGCCATGGGCTTGTCTCATATGATTTTTATAGTCAGCTGATTTGACCTGAAGATGACAGGTCAAACGCTTCGTGAGCTTAGTCGACGTCATACCTATGTACTTAGATTGAACGTTACATCCTTCACATATATACATATGTACATATATACCACGTTTGACTGCAGTAAAGGGTTCTCCGTCGGCTTCGAGCTGTTTTTAATGAGGAGGTCGGGTAGTCTTCTTTGTTTAATAGAATATGATTAAGTCTATGTATTGGTTAGGAGTTATGCTTTTTACTCATTTACTGGTAATTTCTCATTATTTTTTCTTCTTTTTTAAGTTCACTGTGCATGGTAGATTTGTAATATATTTTGACTGAAGGTGTGGTGGTTTTTTATTTTAGGTTCAGGATTGTACCATCGGTCCAGGTGTCATCTTATAGTAGTGTTAATTTCTTTGTTGCTATAACCATTGTTCACTAACACTTGAGTTATTCTTTCAAACTACCTATCACGCTACTCTATTAAGAGCAGTGGGTACGGGCTCGACGAATATAAGCGTTGAGAACACTGGCTTTGTGTCTTTGGAACACTTCTACCGTTTTGGCATAATTCTATGTTTGTAGGCTTAGTATATACGCTGGTGCTTAAAGAGGCATCTGTATTATGTTATTAGCACATCCAGGAAAGGTAGACTGCTATTTTCACTATTTCCATGTGTAAATCGGAGTACTGACTCTCTTCCTAGATGGCGTTTTAGATAAATTAGTACATCTGGATACTTTACTATAACGAATATGTCATCGACATAACGGCAGTAACAATTGGTTTATGCCTATTATTGAAGACTATTTCTTCGATGATTCACATGTAAAAATTGGCAATAACACTCCTAGGGGGAAGTCCATTGCTACTCCGTCTATCTATAGATACTTGTCCCCTTGCGGATTAATGAAGGGAGCTTCCTTTGTACATGCCTCGAGAAGGCTCTTCAAGTGTGGCTCGGGTATGTCTAATTTGGTGGTGCTCTCGTCTCTGAATACTCTGTCCAGGATCATTTCTATGGTGGTATCGACCGGGACGTGGGTAAATAGGGATTCGACGTCCAGTGAAGCACTAATTCCATCGGGCTGTATAGTTTTTATTATTTCTTGGAAATTTGCTGATGATTGCAAACTTGGAGAGGATGGAGCTAGGAGTTGCTATAACTCCTAACTGAGTCCTTTTTCCCGGTGGAAGGTTGGAGTTGGTATTTGTCTAATTATTGGGCAAGGTGACCCACTTCGAGGTGGACGTCAGTAAATAGGAGTGGACGTCAAAATATGGGGTGCACTCTAGTATACGGGGGTGGACATCAGTATTTGATGTGGATGTCAGTGTTTGTGGGTGGACGTCAGAATATGGGAGGAGGGTGGATGTCAGTATATGGGGGAAGGGTGGACGTCAGTATAAGGGGGGAGGGTGGACGTCAGTATAAGGGGGGAGGGTGGTCGTCAGTATATGGGAGGAGGGTGGTCGTCAGTATAAGGGGGGAGGGTGGTCGTCAGTATAGGGCGGAGGGTGGGCGTCAGTATAAGGGGGGAGGGTGGTCGTCAGTATATGGGAGGAGGATGGACGTCAGTATATGGGAGGAAGGGTGGACGTCAGTATAAGGGGGGAGGGGGTACGTCAGTATAAGGGGGCAGGGTGGACGTCAGTATATTGGGGGGAGGTTGGACATCAGTACGCTGACGTCGATTTGAATAGTTATCATGATCCTAATTCTAGTTTATGTCATCTCAATTTTCCATCATTTCTCCTCATGTACAAACCCTCTCGACTATATTTTTTATGCATCATTTGCTTTTAATTTTACGCTCTATTATTTTCATAATTGGCTTTATTCCTTAACTTTTATCTTCTATCCCCTGAATTTTTACCTTACCAAATTTTTTCTCCTCCGTTTTGTGTTTACCACTTTCACGTTCGTTCGTTTCATATTCCTTCAGCTTTTTTCTCTTATAATGAGCGCTCTGCTCTTTAAGTGACCCTGCTATAATTATACCAAACACGAAACGCTTAAAATGAACATGATGTAACACGGGGAGGGTTTCTCGAACTATCTTTCCTTCTTCTTTTCCCTCTACCCGTATTCTTACTTTTTATTCTCTACAAGGGACTCCAAAACTTTTACTAAAGCCGACTCCACGCCACGAGGTCCTAAGACGATTGACCGACTTAGGATTCTACAACCCGTATGACGTGACCTAGGCTTTGAGCAAAACCCTAGAGTCGTCTCCGCCGCCACCACCAGACCAGTAACACTGAGCAATGATCGAGGTCTGGATCGATCATGCTAATTAATCAACCTTGGGGCTTGATTCCCACTAGTAACCGATGACCTTGGAAACTTAGAGTGTGGAATTAATTACACGGTAAAGATGACTACCGATTTGGTGTTAGAATCGGCGCCCAATCCAACTCTGCCTCGTGTGGACCACGTGACCAGGACAAGTTCACATAACTTGAACATACACATGGAAATAATACAAATGCAATTTATTAACTAATTAATTTATTAAAAGAAAAACTAAAACAAAATCTAAAGATGTTTACTCCCTACTTGACCTGAACGGCAATGAGTTGACTATCCCTATAAGGACTCATAAAGCAACTCTACCTTGGGCGACCAGCTAGATGTTGGGGGCGGGTCTTGGGAGAGGTAAGATGGTTGACCTCTCCCAGTTGATCTGGAGTCCACACTGATCTCTCCTCGTCTGGTCTTCCCCAGACTAGAGCATTGTATCCTTCTGCATCGCTTACCAAGTTACTTAGCCAGGTTTAAGTTATAACAATTAACCTCTGTTGTACTTAATTGATCCAGACTGGTTGAATTATTTTACTGAAGTTAAATTACACAAGCATCTAACGGCAGAGCTGTTCCCGATCACCAAAATGGTTATTTGAACTTTGAGAAATAGTGGACATGTCAACTCTGATGACCTATGACCGCCGGTCACTCGCGCCTTACAACTTAGATCCGATTCGTGACGTCACTGATGGTGACTTAACTCAAATCTCCTAATAATTAGAATACTCTTGGTACTATAACCAGGAATATTATACAATACAATTTTAATACAAAATGAATAAAGGCTAATTTCTCTAAATAAGTGAATACTATAGAATGGTTCATTATACGAAGCTATGAACAAGGCGTCGATTATTTTCACCGTGAATTCCCTAGGGGTCAGGGCCCGGGTCACCACGCGGGCCCTCCTTCCCATTCTCTTTTGTCGATAAACCACTCTGGATAATTCTTACAACCAGCCTAGTTTGTTACAACCCCCCCCCCCCCGCACAAGTACTTAGTAAACCTTGTTAATTTGTTAAAAATCACGAGGTTTAGTATCCAAACCTTGTAACACGGGGAAGGTTTCTCTAATTACCTTTCCTGTGTTACAATGACCCAGGCAAGGAAGACTTTCCTCGGCACAAAAGACCTCGTCCTGTAAATGAAGTGACAATTGCGTACAATGGGTGACTTTTGTACACAACGAGAGCTTCTCTTAGGTTCAAAGGAACGTGAATATATTATGGATAAATGTACTTGACGCACAGGAAGCTGCATCTTCCCTGCCTCGTCTGGAAAAGGTGATGCTCTTGCATCTCGCTAGTTCTTAACGAGCCGTGGGGCGCAGTGAAGGGCTGGGCTTACTTTAAGTCTTTCTTTCGCTCATTATAATTAAAATAGGACATCAAAGGAACTTTGGGGAGAAAATAAGTTGGCTTTGTTTATTTTATGTAAATTATAGCGTCACCTTACCAGGTTGTGTAATGTAATGTGTTTTCTGGCCAGAAACGGTGATTTGGTGCTTTTTTACAGTAAACATCAGAAAGTTTACTGCATGATGGGAAGATATGTTGAGTAATGTAGGCAAGGCTATGTCTCTTCCTGCCTGCTTTGCTTCACATGTTGGTCCACCAATCTCTCTGTGTCGCTCTTACTGTCTGTCTGTCTGTCTGTCTGTCTGTCTGTCTGTCTGTCTGTCTGTCTGTCTGTCTGTCTGTCTGTCTGTCTGTCTGTCTGTCTGTCTGCCTCTCTCTCTCTCTCTCTCTCTCTCTCTCTCTCTCTCTCTCTCTCTCTCTCTCTCTCTCTCTCTCTCTCTCTCTCTCTCTCTCTCTCTCTCTCTCTCTCTCTCTCTCTCTCTCTCCCTCCCTCTCCCTCTCTCCCTTGTCCGTTCTACTACTGTTATTTTGAAGGGAACTGAACAACGAGCATACTGTATTTGAGGAAATTTAGGAGAATAATATAAGGTGACTGTGATGAAGACAGATGTGTGGTATCCTAGCTCACTCTGACCATGACTGTGTATCTCCAACACTTTATCATCTGCTCAGAATATTGTATCTGCCACGCCACTCAGAACGCCCTAGTCCATGTAAACACACATTGTATTTTCCACTCAGAAGATTCATTTCCCTACTCACCATCCATTTTTTTCGTCGCTCTCAATACACGGAACATCCTACTAAAACCACTATCTCACTTTCAAGACTGTGTCGAATTCAAAACTCTTTCTCTGCTACTTGTAAAAAGCATTTTATTCTCTCAATAACTGTTTCTCCCAAGAAGGATCTTAAACTTTAAAGATGGAACCTATTACAGTTAAGAACTGTGCTATCCTCTTAAGATGGCGTTCATTACTCATATGAAGAAGATGTCATCTCCTCTTAAAAATATATATATATACCTCTTTCAGGAAAGAATGTATAATGCATTCCAAGACACCCTCTTCTTGCACAACTTTCATCTCGAACTAAAACGCACTTCATCTGTCACTCCAAATACTACATTTCTTGCATAAAATTCTGAACGCTAGCTACTAAAATCTCTTTACTTCTCGTATAAGATAGTGTAACTCTTCTTCAAAATATATTCCCGTCTAAAATCCTGTCACCGCACATTGTCCTACCGCAGGAGGGCGATGAAGGCAACGCGGACGTCGGGATCCTGGCGTCGGGGTTCCAGAAGGTGGTGTTCCGGGGCCAGAAGTGGGCCATCCGGCACCTGTCACTGGCGGGCCTGCTGCCCAGCACCCACCACTACATGACCTACGACGGCTCCACCACCCATCCCGGCTGCTGGGAGACCACCACCTGGCTCATCATGAACAAGCCCATATATATCACTAGGCAGCAGGTGGGTCTTGTGTCTAATATTTCTGTAGTCAATATATGGGTGGATCTTGTTTCACACATCTTTGTAACCAATATATCAGTGGGTCTGGTGTCTCATATATCTGTAGTAATATATGGGTGGGTCTTGTGTTTTATATTTCTATAGTCAATATATGGATGGGTCTTGTTTGTGCCCTCTCCTTTAACACTGTAATGTGCTAGACCTGTTTCTAAACTCTCGTTGTATACTATATATTGGTTGGTCTTATTTTTGTCCTCTTCTTGTGAACAATAAGTGTAGTAAGAGCTCGTAAGCTCATGGCATAACCACACCTGCAATAAATGGGATTAGTGGCACAAAGATATTGAATCCAATCTCTATTATTTCACCACCAACCTCCCTTATTTTATTAAGATGCAGGTACGGATCTCAGTCTTACTTTGTTAGGACTTATCCCTGTTGTTGGGTCAGTGCATGAAGTGTTGTTCATCACTGATGATCAGGTGGTGTTGGGTCAGTGCATGTAGTGTTGTTCATCACTGATGATCAGGTGCTGTTGTGATGGACTCCGTCGGCTCTTGGCCTCAGGCATCACGTGTGGTTCACTCTCCACTCACAACTTCTTTATCTTTCACGTACTTGTCATTGTTAAACAGTGCGTGTGAACTCTTAAATCAGTTTTATTTGTAGTTTCACCATTATACAAAGTTCCACGTATAAAATGGCTGCAATTAAGCAGGTTCTACATTGTTGAGTGCTGTTATAAGGTGCAGGAACAATGTTTACTGTGTGTGAGGGAGTATCGTGTCGCTGCTGTGGCGTCGGTGTGACGGTGTCCTTGTACATCCGAGTTGTGTTGTTGTTATGAATTAAGGAGCGACGACGAACGTTGGATCGGATGCACTTCATCTGTCACTCCAAATACTACATTTCTTCCATAAAATTCTGAACGCTAGCTACTAAAATCTCTACTTCTCGTATAAGATAGTGTAACTCTTATATCATAATGAGGGATCATAATGAGTTAATCGCAAATCCTAATAGTGAAACGTACGATGCATATCACCAGGCACTAAGATGCCTCGCGTCAAAGAAACGCACAGAGAGTCAAATGAATGGGGAACCCAAGGGGTCCCTCAGGGTGACAAGCAACGGCCCCGCCCCACACAGAGAACACTAGGGAGCAAAGCCCAAAACTCGGCCCCCAACTAATATGCAAAAGTCATGTGGCGCCCTCATGACGCCTGCCAGCCGCCCACCACAGCTGAGGGGACACGAGGAGCCCACCACAGCTGAGGGGACACCAGGAGCCCACCACAGCTGAGGGGACACCAGGAGCCCACCACAGCTGAGGGGACACCAGGAGCCCACCACAGCTGAGGGGACACCAGGAGCCCACCACAGCTGAGGGGACACCAGGAGCCCACCACAGCTGAGGGGACACCAGGAGCCCACCACAGCTGAGGGGACACCAGGAGCCCACCACAGCTGAGGGGACACCAGGAGCCCACCACAGCTGAGGGGACACCAGGAGCCCACCACAGCTGAGGGGACACCAGGAGCCCACCATCTCCAGGCACCTCCCCGCCATGCCGGCGCCGGACACCGTCACCCCGCCGGGAAAACCAGCCAGAAAACGTTCAAAATCTATTAACTATCCTGTAACCCAAGGCGATATATGCATCAGGCATCGTATAAACCAGATCGTTGAATCGGGATGCGAAACAATAGTATCAAATCCAAAATCGCGAAAACAGAATGCGATCCAACGGCTCCCAGGCAGAGGAGGGGTCCAGACGTCCGATATTTAATTGGGTTACTTCTACCATTGGGTCACAGTACCATGGGGTCACTATATTATTAGGTCATTATAGTGTGGAGTCACTATATCATTGGCATACTGCACCACAGGGTCACTGTACCATGGGGTCACTGTTCCACAGGGTAACTATACCATGGGATCACAATACCACGGGGTCACTGTACCACGTGGTCACAGTACCAAGGGGTCACTGTAACAAGGGGTCACTGTACCATGGGGTCACTGTACCACGTGGTCACAGTACCAAGAGGTCACTGTAACAAGGGGTCACTGTACCACGGGGTCACTGCACCACTGGGTCACAGTACCACTGGGTCACTGTATCACGGGGTCACTGTACCACGGGGGGTCACTGTACGACGAGGGTCACAGTACCACGTGGTCACAGAACGAAGGGGTTACTGTAACAAGGGGTAACTGTACCATGGGGTCACTGCACCACTGGGTTACAGAACCACTGGGTCACTGAACCACGGGGTCACAGTACCACGTGGTAATTGTACCACTGGGTCACAGTACCACGTGGTTACTGTTACACGGGGTCACAGTATCACGGGGTCACATTACTTCTGGGTCACTGTACCATGGGGTCACAGTACCACTGGGTCAAAGTACCACGTGTTCACTGTTCCACGGGGTCACTGTACCACGGGGTCACTGTACCACGGGATCACAGTACCACGGGGTCACAGTACCACGGGGTCACTGCAACACTGGGCTACAGTACCACGGGGTCATAGTACCACGGGGTCACTGTACCACGGGGTCACTGCACCACGGTGTCACAGTACCACAGGGTCATTGTACCACGGGATCACAGTACCACGGGGTCACAGTACCACGGGGTCACTGCACCACTGGGCTACAGTACCACGGAGTCATTGTACCGCGGGGTCACTGCTCCACGGGGTCACTGTACCACGGGGTCACAGTAACACGGGGTCTCTGTACCACGGGGTCACAGTACCACGGGGTCTCTGTACCACGGGGTCTCTGTACCACGGGGTCACATTACAACGTGGTCATAGTACCAAGGGGTCACAGTATCACGGGGTCACAGTACTACGGGGTTACAGTACCCCGGGGTCACAGTACCCCGGGGTCACAGTACCACGGGGCAACAGTACCACGGGGTCACAGTACCATGGGGTCTCTGTACCAAGGGGTCACTGTACCACGGGGTCACATTACCACGTGGTCATAATACCTAGGGGTCACTGTACCACGGGGTCATTGTACCAAGTGGTTACAGGACCAAGTGGTCATTGTACCACTGGGTCACTGTACCACGGGGTCACAGTACCACGGCGTCAGAATACCACGGGGTCACTGTACCACGGGGTCACAGTACCAAAGGGTCACAGTACCACGGGGTCACAATACCACGGGATCTCTGTACCAAGGAGTCACTGTACCACGGGGTCACATTACCACGTGGTCATAATACCAAGGGGTCACTGTACCACGGGGTCACAGTACTACGGGGTCACAGATCCACGAGGTTACAGTACCACGGGGTCACTGTACCACGTGGTCACAGTACCAAGGGGTCATTGTATCACTGGGTCACTGTACCACGGGGTCACAATACCACGGGGTCACTGTACCACGGGGTCACAGTACCACGGGGTCACTGTACCACAGTACCACGGGGTCACAGTACCACGGAGTCACTGTACCACAGTACCACGGGGTCACAGTACCACGGGGTCACTGTACCACAGTGCCACGGGGTCACTGTAACACAGTACCACGGGGTCACTGTACCACAGTACCACGGGGTCACAGTACCACGGGGTCACTGTACCACATTACCACGGAGTCACTGTACTACTGGATCACAGTTCCACGAGGTCTCAGTACCACGGGGTCACAGTACCACGGGGTCACAGTACCACGGGATCACAGTACCACGGGGTCACAGTACCACGGGGTCACAGTACCACGGAGTCACTGTACCACGGGGTCACATTACCACGTGGTCATAATACCAAGGGGTCACTGTACCACGGGGTCACAGTACCACGGGTTCACAGTACCACGGGATCACAGTACCACGGGGTCACAGTACCACGGGGTCACAGTACCACGGAGTCACTGTACCATGGGGTCACATTACCACGTGGTCATAATACCAAGGGGTCACTGTACCACGGGGTCACAGTACCACGGGGTTACAGTACCACGGGGTCATTGTACCAAGTGGTCACAGTACCAAGTGGTCATTGTACCACTGGGTCACTGTACCACGGGGTCACAGTACCACGGGGTCAGAATACAACGGGGTCACTGTACCACGGGGTCACAGTACCACGGGGTCACAGTACAACGGGGTCACTGTACCACAGTACCACGGGGTCAGAATACCACGGGGTCACTGTACCACGGGGTCACAGTACCACGGGGTCACTGTACCACAGTACCACGGGGTCACAGTACCACGGAGTCACTGTACCACAGTACCACGGGGTCACTGTAACACAGTACCACGGGGTCACTGTACCACAGTACCACGGGGTTACAGTACCACGGAGTCACTGTACCACAGTACCACGGGGTCACAGTACCACGGAGTCACTGTACTACTGGATCACAGTTCCACGAGGTCTCAGTACCACGGGTCACAGTACCACGGGGTCACAGTACCACGAGATCACAGTACCACGGGGTCACAGTACCACGGGGTCACAGTACCACGGAGTCACTGTACCACGGGGTCACATTACCACGTGGTCATAATACCAAGGGGTCACTGTACCACGGGGTCACAGTACCACGGGGTCACAGTACCACGGGATCACAGTACCACGGGGTCACAGTACCACGGGGTCACAGTACCACGGAGTCACTGTACCATGGGGTCACATTACCACGTGGTCATAATACCAAGGGGTCACTGTACCACGGGGTCACAGTACCACGGGGTTACAGTACCACGGGGTCATTGTACCAAGTGGTCACAGTACCAAGTGGTCATTGTACCACTGGGTCACTGTACCACGGGGTCACAGTACCACGGGGTCAGAATACCACGGGGTCACTGTACCACGGGGTCACAGTACCACGGGGGTCTCTGTACCAAGGGGTCACTGTACCACGGGGTCACATTACCACGTGGTCATAATTCCAAGGGGTCACTGTACCACGGCGTCACAGTACTACGGGGTCACAGAACCACGGGGTCACAGTACCACGGGGTCACTGTACCACGTGGTCACAGTACCAAGGGGTCATTGTACCACTGGGTCACTGTACCACGGGGTCACAGTACCACGGGGTCAGAATACCACGGGGTCACTGTACCACGGGGTCACAGTACCACGGGGTCACTGTAACATAGTACCACGGGGTCACAGTACCACGGAGTCACTGTACCACAGTACCATGGAGTCACTGTACCACAGTACCACGGGGTCACTGTACCACAGTACCACGGGGTCACTGTACCACAGTACCACGGGGTCACAGTACCACAGAGTCACTGTACTACTGGGTCACAGTTCCACGAGGTCTCAGTACCACGGGGTCACAGTACCACGGGGTCACAGTACAACGGGGTCACTGTACCACAGTACCACAGGGTCACAGTACCACGGAGTCACTGTACTACTGGGTCACAGTTCCACGAGGTCTCAGTACCACGGGGTCACTGTACCACGGGGTCACTGTACTACTGGGTCACAGTACCACGAGGGTCACAGTACCACGGGGTCACTGTACTACTGGGTCACTGTACCACGGGGTCACTGTACCACGGGGTCACAGTACCACGGGATCACAGTACTACGGGGTCACAGTACCACGGGGTCACTGTACCACGGGGTCACTGTACCACGGGGTCACTGTACTACCGGGTCACTGTACCACGGGGTCACAGTACCACGAGGGTCACAGTACCACGGGGTCACTGTACTACTGGGTCACTGTACCACGGGGTCACTGTACCACGGGGTCACAGTACCACGGGATCACAGTACTACGGGGTCACAGTACCACGGGGTCACTGTACTACGGGGTCACTGTACCACGGGGTCACTGTACTACTGGGTCACTGTACCACGGGGTCACAGTACCACGAGGGTCACAGTACCACGGGGTCACAGTACCACTACAACACACTGGGTAACAATAAGAACGAGGCACGTTAAGAGATAACCAATATTAATGTCACTATATGCATTTAACTCTTGTTAAATGTCACTATAAAATGTTTTATATAAATAAGGAAGAAACGGATTTTTTAAACTGTTATGATATAAGAGAATTAATAGAAATGTAATGAACAAATTTAATTTGTTAATTTTTATACGTAATAGTAATTTTTATGTTGAGATTATATATACAACCTTTTAAATAGCACACCATGCACGATAATCACATTTCACCATAATGGATAATTTTAAAGACTTTATTGTTCAATTAGAGTAAGGGTTCATTAGGGGAACACACTGATGTTCCTCGTGCAACAGCATGATAAGAACTGTTAACCTAATTCAGCTCATCTGAAGCCTTGCCCTAGAAAGTCATTCATGCAATGAGCTGATTATTTCAGTTAGGAATGAACTTTAAGTGCTAAGTTACAAATCATGTTAGTAGCAGGAGAAAGATGGAGCCAACTGTGTGTCAGAGGCTTCTTATTGTCAGTTGGTTGGAGTTCAAGCCTATTTATGTTGTTGAGTGAATGTTGTTTATGTGTTGAGCTCACTCAATATAACATTCTGAGTGAACCTGTGCGAGTCAGCCTAGGGACGATGTATCGGTCGTGGAGTGATGTTCTTGTGAGCGACACAACCAGCATGACGCTGAGCGCCTTGTGTTGTAGCAGATACTGGTTGTTCTCGAAGTTCAGCCAGGTGGATAATCTTGCCAACATTGTTCTTATGGATACATGTAAGGCAGCCGACGTATCTCTGGTGTTGAGTTCTAAGGCTCTGGAATACTAACCAGTCTAACTAAAACGTCTCAAGACTGGAGGTGAGTCGTCTTGCACAGTTCTCTACTGTGTCTACAATTCGGATAAACGCTGGGGGGGGGGGGGGGGGGAGGAGGGAGGAGGGAGGGGGATTAGATTATCCCTGAGAGGAAAATAAAATTGCTGATTGGAAGTATTAATTAGCCTGGTAGCCGTCAATATTTTTATTTTACATATGTAATGGTTAGAGTGCAGTCAGCACCATAAGACAGAGCTTTTGGAATGATGAATTGTATATCATGGAAGGAGACATTCCCCAAGAGCTAAAACACACCACTGTGGTGCACAGGCACCAGTTAAAGGGCTCTCAGACTGTACTCCATTATGAACTTCTAATGGAGTTCATTCCTAAAGAATAACGAAATTAGGTATAAGATACGCGGGATACCCAGAGAATGAAGGTGTCCAAGGTGCGGTTCTCGGCCAAACGCACCTGTAGTGTCTCGTGCAATACAACGGTCGCTGTAAGTGGTTCATATCTAGTGACTAACGCAAGTTAGTGGAAATGGCTGAACGAAATATCAGCAGTAGAAAGATCTTTCCGGAAACCGTATTATCGATCAAATAGTAAGCGATGAGGGTAAAAAAAATGCTCTGATCTGTTGTGAGATTATTATCTCAAGATTTTCTAAAGTAATTGACGCTATAGTTGCCGACCACTGAATGGTCTCTTCCTTTTAGGAGCTGGCCTTTAACTGTCTTTATCCATGTTGTAAATGCTGGGCAATGACGGTAGAGACGACGCCAGCAGTTGTGCACTGCTGGGTGTCAGTTTGGCACTACACAATATGGCACCTGAGCAGTTTGGCAACATGACGGCCTTACGTTTCTTCACTACTCTTGTAAGCTACGTCATCGAATCAGTTTAAGCTAATGCAAATCTCAGGTACCTACCACAGTATTAGGAACTATGAGAAAATCCACTGGAGCTCTCAGGTACTTAAATCCACGACCAACGGACTACCAGCATCAACCTCTACCTCTCTACCACCCTGACAAGCCCCTTGGTGGCCGGGTCGAGTCACCTAAGGGTTCCAGGTGATTTTAGCATTGCTATTGTGACGGTAACGCGTTGGTGTTCGGCTGTTCAAAAGCTAGGGGTATGGCCTCGTCACATATAGAAAAAAAATAGAAAATCTGGAACTTCGTCTGTGGTAAGGTAAGGAGAAGACACACAAAACACAAGTAAATTTTAACAATGAAATTTTAATTACGTTAAAGAAAGCAAAACAAGAATAAAAGGGACATACAAATTCGTATAATAAAATCAATCAAAGTAATAAGAATAATCAAATGGTAAAATGAAAAGTTACGTTAAGACAAATGAACAAATAACAAGTGTGAAACAAAGTAAGTAGGTGCCGGAATATTGGCTTCAAGCTATCACTTCTCTTAGTACACGTAAGCCTGGGGCTTAGTCTACCAACGAGACGTGTTAACCTGTCGAAAGCACGGGATATTCTGAAGACTGAGGTTGTGGTGGCCCCAGACATCAAGTAGTATGGTGGGTGGAGTGCAGTTGCAGCTAGACCCATAGCCAATCAGTGATGAGCCGGCGACAAGACAGGTAGTTTGGCGGTTTGAGGTAGAGCAGGTGTTCCTGGCTGCATACGTTTTGCGCTCTGGCAAACCTTGCTGGTGTTGTCGTTGTTGGATTTTTCTTCCATACTTGTTTTATATAGTTGTTTATATCGACGTCTTTTGGAGGGAAGAGCAGGCTCAATCTCTTGAAGGAGATTATCGTCACAACTCTCCCCCGAAGCCTGTGGTTCTGGAAGAAGTACGTCGTTATGTGGTGGAGTAATAGATGGAGTCGCTTCTACTTCATAAACTCTGGAGAGGGCATCGGCTATGGTGTTGTCAGAACCCTTGATATAGCGGATCTCCAGGTTGAAATCTTGTAAATACAAAGCCCATCGTAGAAGACGCTGGTTGGTGAATTGGGCTTGATGTAGGAAGCGGAGAGGGTTGTGGTCTGAGAAGATGGTTGACCGAGCACTTTTCAGGTGTGGAGTGAAGTGCTGGATGATGAAGAGTAGCTTCAGGATGATGAAGAGTAGCTCCTTGCCAATTGTTCCGTAGTTCCTTGTAGCAGTAGTCGCTGACAGGTGTGTTCTCCTCGACTCTTTGCTGCATCACGACACCACCAACGTCGGTACCACTGGCGTCGACATGGAGGATGAAGGGCTTATCTGACGAGGTGAGAGTGGAATTAGAATATGGTAAAGGAGCACTATTATTATCCTGAAAGTATTTGGGAAGATCATTAAGGATTTCGGAATTAGAAAGCGCTGACTCCTTGTCAGTGCTTTCGGGAGGAGAAGCTGGGAAGGTCTCACTGTGGATGTAGGGTTCTGTGAAGGTAGAACAGTTAATCAGGACAGTGGGAGGAGTACCATTATATTGCTTCAGGAGGTTGACGTGGCACAGCTGGGTCTTCCGCCGCCTATCTGGAGTCTCTATAACGTAGTTGTTGTTATTTCTGCACTCTTTGACGCGGTAGGGTCCTGAAAACCTGT
The DNA here is from genome assembly GCF_040958095.1 of Procambarus clarkii. Classification (NCBI taxonomy): domain Eukaryota; kingdom Metazoa; phylum Arthropoda; class Malacostraca; order Decapoda; family Cambaridae; genus Procambarus; species Procambarus clarkii. Next base: position 28,080,724 of record NC_091174.1, read on the forward strand.
TTTGTAAAGGTGAACCTGGGATAGGGAAGTATGCTAGGACGAAGTCTCCCGGCTTAAATTTTCTTACTTTGCTGGTCTGGTCGTAATGAGTCTTCATCCTCTCCTGGGCTTTCAATAGATTATCATGGGCAAAACGGTGGACTCTCTCTAGAATGTGTTGAAGGTTTTGAAGAAACTGGGGCACATTCTGATGCTCACTGAAGGTGGCATCTCTGAGAGAGTCTTTGAAAGCCTTAAGGGGAGTACGGCACTTACGGCCGTAGAGCATCTCATAAGGAGATACTCCTAGGGACTCATTGGGAAGACTTCTGTAAATACACATTATAAGGTCGATTTGCTTATCCCAATCCTTAGAGGTTTCACTACAAAACTTTTTCAAGAGTGCTTTGATAGTCTGATGACTACGTTCAAGAGAACCCTGTGAAGCAGGGTGATAGGGGCTGGACAATACCTGTTTGATGTTGAACTCCTCCAGTGTCCTTTTGAAGAGATCACTGGTGAAGTTGGTACCACAGTCGCTCTGAATCTCCCTGGGAAATCCGTATTGAGTGAAGATCTTCAATAGATGTTTTACAACCGTAGCAGCCGTGATGTTCTTCACTGGAACTGCTATGGGAAATCTGGTGGTAGGACACAGGATGGTTAAGATATAGGCGTTACCTGAACTGGTCCGAGGTAAAAGACCAACACAGTCTATTATGAGTCTGTGGAAAGGTTCCGCAGGCACCTGTATGGGAATCAGTGGCGCTCTGGGAATGGAGATGTTCGGTTTGCCTGCCATCTGACATGTATGACACTGTTTTACGTAATGTTTGACGCTATTTACCATACCTGGCCAGTAGTAGTCTTGACGAATTCCATGGTAAGTCTTGTTGAAGCCGTAGTGGGAGAGTACTCCGTGGGCCAGGTGTAGAATAGTGGGCCGCAGGCTGGTAGGAATCACAAGTTGTTCGATGTTGGCCCAATCGTCCTCCTCCTTCAGTTTACTGGGTCTATATCTGCGGTAGAGCAAGTCGTTCTCTAGGAAGAACCCAGGAATACTGTCGGGTTGAGTCTCAGCCTGGAAAAACAATGGTGTTAAAGTAAGATCTTCCCTCTGCAACTTACGGAACTCCAACTTGGTCAGATTCGGGGGTAGTTTCTGAGGGTCTTGAGGGACAGCGGTAGCAGTAGAGTCAGCTGGCTGTGGACGTGCGGCTTGTGCACGGGTGGTCACGAGAACCGGAGGAGAAACTTCATCACTCTCTTGAACCTCTGCTGGAACATACGCTAGAATAGGGTTTATTGGCACAGAGTTACACACCTGGGGTTTGTCCATGACGATCAGGTTGGTCGGTTGCAGGTCTTCTGCCAAGTCGTTGCCTAGGAGAAGTTGCACTCCAGGCATGGGAAAAGGCTTTTCCCTGACGGCGACTTGGACTTCTCCGTTCACGTAGGGACAATCCAGGTGGACTCTGGCGAGAGGGTATGGAGTGGTAGCAGTGAGGTCAGTGATGAAGACAGTTTCTCCGGTGTAGGCGATGTTGGGCACAGCCGACTTCAAGATGATCGATTGAAGAGCCGCTGTGTCCCTCAAGATCTTCAATTTGAAACGTCCCTCCAGATTTGAACCGTTGGCAGAGACAGTTCCAGTATACAGGTGGTTACTGAAAAGAGAAAGATCATTAACATTAACACCAACATTCATCACAGGCTTACCGGACTTAGGAGGAGCTAGTTTGGGTTTCTGTGGGTCAGTGGTTCCCTTGTATTGAGACTTACCACACTTGTCTATGGTATGTCCATTGAGTCTACAATATTTGCAGTACAATTGCGAGCCAGCTTGATCGGTGCTCGCTTTCTCGTAACTGTACCACGACTTCTTACTGGAGGATGGTTCTGGTGTCAGCCGGTGGATGAGGCTGTAAGTGTCAGCCGACTTAGCACACTTCAGGTAGTCGGTTTCTTCTTTATCTGCTAAGAAGAGACGGACAGGAGGCGGCACACGCCTCAAGAATTCTTCAACTAGCATCAGGTTGACGAGTTCTGTAAAAGTAGAGACATGTGCTGCTTCCAGCCATTTCATGAAATACCTCCGTTTTGTGTTAGCAAACTCGAGGAAGGTAGTGGTACTTGCCTTCAGGTGGTCACGGAATTTCCTTCTATAACTTTCTGTAGAGAGGAGGTAGGCGTCCAACACTGCTTGTTTCAGAGTCTGGTAGTCATTCTCAGATGCCAAAGTACTGAGTGTGACTGCAGCTCTACCTGTAAGATGGACTCTGAGAAGTGTGGCCCATTGGTCGACAGGCCAACTGAGTTGATTAGCAAGGGTTTCAAAGGTGGTGAAAAATACATCAACTTCTGCTTCTACAAAGGATGGCATTAACTTACTTGCATGTGATATATTAAAACTGACGGGAAGATTGGCAGTAGCTTGCTGGCGTTGAGTGAAGTGTGAAGTTTCCAAGGCGATTTCGCGTTGACGACACTCTAGAGCCAGAGTCGCTTGTCATGTTCGCGTTGCATCTCCAACTCGCGTTGTTTGGTTTCAAGCTGTACTCGTTCACGTTCATGGAGTAATGCGACCTCACGTTCGTGTTCTTCTCTCCTCAAGGCAGCTTCGCGTTCTTGTTCTTCTCTCCTCAAAGCAGCCTCACGTTCGTGTTCTTCTCTCCTCAAAGCAGCTTCGCGTTCTCTGAGGGTGATTTCTCGTTCTTGTTCTTCCCTCCGTATGGCAGCTGATCGTTCTTGTTGTTCGAGGGCTTCCCTTTGCTGCTCGCGTTCAATCTTGGCCAGCTCTAGTTTGAGTTTCATCGTCACCAAATCAGTTTTATCTGCAATATAGTAAGTTTCATGAGTTTCAGAGTCTATCTTACCTTGCTCTAAGAAATGATCCAGCAACAGATTGTGTATTTCACTCTTGTTGGCTTGGTAGGGAACTGTTAGCTGATACTCATGTGCAAGAGTTTGTAATTCAGTCTTCTTGGCATGACTTAAAGTTCCTATTGCACCTGCTGGATCTGCACGGAAAGCTTGGAGACGAAACATGGTGAAATAAGCAAATAAAGGTATAACGAATATTCAGTTATAGTGAATGTCAGAAACAGGACAACATGGCAACTGGTACCTATCCTGTGGGATCTTTAACAATTAAAGTTAAGTACAAGGTGTTAAATGTGTACAAGGTGTTATTTAATTGAAATCAAAGGCGCAGGAAATCTTGTACCCGGTACTCATGTAAGAGGATAAGGGCAAGAAAATCCTACTAACAAATGAAACAGTTTCGAAAACAAATGAAACAGTTAATTGCCTCAAAAGTAAAATTGGTAGTCCAAGGATGTAGGCATACCTTGCCGAGTCTCTATAGGACATAAAGCAAGTTTTTCCTACTGAATTTAATATGATACTTACAGAATTAGCGAACTTTTGTGCTCTGAAAAAGTAAGCTAATTCCCTATCGTTGTATGAATCATCATCTCTGACTGACGTGTAGGGGTGCGAGGTGTCAACTGGTGACGAGAACTGCTGCTGAGGTCCCAATTCAGCAACTAAAGTTCGAGCTAGAGGAACTATGGCCCTCTTTGTCCTCCTACAGTCAGATTGCAGAAGATTGGGTGCACTTGACCCGGGGCAGACCACAGTACCAGGGTACCAATATGATGATCTGTCAAAAATGAGAAATATCCAAGGGACAAAGATGGTAAACACGAGTCATAACACGGAGGGAGAGATGACCAATTAAGAGTATGACTGCGGCCTACAGTCACCACGTAATCCAAAGTTGTCTCACCTTCACCATATGTTACTCTCGTAATGCACAATACACCGCACCATATAAAAAATGAAATTGAAATTGAAAAATAGTAAAAGCTACGTTAACAAAGTTAAATACGCTTACCATAAATTACCACTTGGCACCAGTACCTGAGTGAAGCTCCCGGACAGGCCCCCATATAATATGTGACGGTAACGCGTTGGTGTTCGGCTGTTCAAAAGCTAGGGGTATGGCCTCGTCACATATAGAAAAAAAAATAGAAAATCTGGAACTTCGTCTGTGGTAAGGTAAGGAGAAGACACACAAAACACAAGTAAATTTTAACAATGAAATTTTAATTACGTTAAAGAAAGCAAAACAAGAATAAAAGGGACATACAAATTCGTATAATAAAATCAATCAAAGTAATAAGAATAATCAAATGGTAAAATGAAAAGTTACGTTAAGACAAATGAACAAATAACAAGTGTGAAACAAAGTAAGTAGGTGCCGGAATATTGGCTTCAAGGTATCACTTCTCTTAGTACACGTAAGCCTGGGGCTTAGTCTACCAACGAGACGTGTTAACCTGTCGAAAGCACGGGATATTCTGAAGACTGAGGTCGTGGCGGCCCCAGACATCAAGTAGTATGGTGGGTGGAGTGCAGTTGCAGCTAGACCCGTAGCCAATCAGCGATGAGCCAGCGACAAGACAGGTAGTTTGGCGGTTTGAGGTGGAGCAGGTGTTCCTGGCTGCATACGTTTTGCGCTCTGGCAAACCTTGCTGGTGTTGTCGTTGTTGGATTTTTCTTCCATACTTGTTTTATATAGTTGTTTATATCGACGTCTTTTGGAGGGAAGAGCAGGCTCAATCTCTTGAAGGAGATTATCGTCACACTATGTATATTGTTATTGTGATTTTTTGTGTAATTAGGTACAATATCTGTGTACACTCTTCAAGTGGGACTCCTCTGTGGATGGTGGTTCTCTTGTGAAGCTCACAGAGTAGCGATGTCATTGGTCGTGAGAATTTAACAGTGCTAATGAAGCAATTAATTCACTCAGGGTCCTCATCAAGTTGATAAAAAGTGGTTAATGGCTGTTAGTTATTAGTGTTGAAAGCCTAGGAGCTATTATAGTGTTGATGAAATTTATCATAATAACCTATGGAATGGGTTCCAAAACTCACATCATAAAAATTAACATAGTTCGATGAATAAACTTACTCACTAATACATGGATGCTTGAATTTACTCGTGACTGGTGTCAATCAAATCTTAATTGCGCTAGAGATACATAGCTCATCTAGCTAAATGATAACGGTTCCCACAGGAACAAGTTCACCTAACAATCAGGGACAACCCATAATTAACTCGCCTCTTCAATCACTTGCGGTAATGAACCAGGACACTGGAGTTTACCGACGATTGGGCAATGGTAATACATGCGCTATAAATCTCAATACCTCGCCAATCGGACAAGTAATTGGCATGCACAATTATTATTCAATAATCAGTAGTTAGCTATATGTGAACGTACGTTTAAATTAAAAAATGTCACCACGAACTTCCATTAAAGCTTTCTTGACGTACTACGTTAACAAGTACGTGTTTACTGTCTTTAGCCTGTCTTTGATCTGTCTAAGTATTTGGGTTGGGGAGAAAGATTCATGGTCAGCTCCTCGCAGAGAGATACTCTTGCAGTAAAGCCTAATCTGTACTTACGGTGGCCGGGTCCTCGTTCAGGCACATTCACCTACTCAGGTACTCAATCGTAGTGGTCTCCTTGGTACAGCCGCATGCGGCAGTTTTGTCAAGACGATACTTAGGTGAATAAAACACTCTCGATGATGTGTGGTAGATAATGAAAAGTTTTTTTTATTTATGAAATAAACACAGAGCATACTAAGGACAATAAAGAACAGACAAAGAACATGAAACAGAAAAGGATAAAAACCAAATAAAACATAACCTTGAACCATGTACAGGATACAGAATATAAAGACAAAAGGGAAGAGAACAAAGAGTACAGAAAAGAACACAGAAAATAAGCTCGCAAACAATCCATTCCCGGGCAAATGAGAAGTACATTACACACCTAAACACACAAACACACACATACACATCCCGGACAGGCCCCCAACACACCAGTTGATTGACAGTTGAGAGGCGGGACCAAAGAGCCATAGCTCAACCCCCGCAAGCACAATTAGGTGAGTACAATTAGGTGAGTACAGGGAAAGGCAAAGCAGACCCACATACAGAGAAAGCCAGAAGGGCCCTACAGAACCCAACTCACACAATCACATAACCGGAACACGCTGGAACCGGGAACACAAACCCGCATCACACACACACACGCAACCACCCACACACACCCAACCACCCGCCCCACACACACACATATATAAGTACATAAAAACAAATGTAAGAAAAAGACAAGTAAAAAAAAGGACAAATCATTAACAGAACAGAAGCATAAACTACATAAGCACAGGCTCGCGCAAACAACACAGGAAGCACAACATATAAACACACAAAGGAAACAAAACAGTACAATATATACAAACCACAAACAAAACATAATGCCCAAACTGGGTGAACCAAAACAAGGATACAAAACATACATATAGCAGACAAGGCGACAAAAACAAAAATACAGGGAGAACACAGTCAAGCACAAGGACTACACATATTTATCCGTGAACTCCTGCGCCGGAAAGCGCAAGGGATAAGCCTCCCAAATCAACATTTCATCATCAGTCACCTGACGACCAGGAGACACACGAGGCCAAGGCATGAAATCTGGCACCTCATAGATAAACCCCTGTTCTCGCGGCACCCAAATGGTAGAAGAGCACCATGGGATGGGACGCACCCGTACATCCAAAGTGAGTTCCATAGACTGAGTTTGGAACTCACTACTTAGCACTTCCCCAGAGGCCGAGATCACAGAGAGGGGTCTCGCACTATGGGGGCCCCGTACTTGGAGCCGTACTAGGATGCGCACTGGGCATCACACTAGGACACGCATTAGGCTCCTCACCAAGTGTCGCACATGGCGTCGCACAAGGGGGACCCGCAGACGTGCCAGGACGCCCACCACCAAGCACAGGAGCAGAAAGCACCCCCACCCGGCGCACATCTTTCTTCAACACCCGACGAGGTCCCGATCACCCAGGGTAACCCCCACGGAGGGGAGCCACGAGCAGGAGGCGCAGGGGCCGAAACGGAAGAGGCAACAAGTTATGGTCTGCCCTGCGTAAAAAGCACGCATGGTGTACCCCATCAACGTAACAGTGGGAAGGATAGGTAACTTGAGATGCAGGGCAAGGGTCCTGGTACCACACTAGACCCGACGCCACCTGCCGGAAGAGACAGAGTTCAACCTGAGGGAAACCACAGATACAGAGACGGTACCACCGTCACCAGGGAAGGTAAACGAACGCCCATCACAATGGGCCACGAAGTCGTGATAGACAGCTGGGGAATGGAACTTGACGAGTGCTTCGTGGGTCGTTAGCAGCTGGATACCAAAGGCATCAGACACTCGAACGCGGAGCATAACCAACAGAATAATTTCCACAGCAAGATATGACGCTCGGCCCGAAAACTCCAGGCCAATGGTCTCCGAACGGAGAATAGGGGGAAGGGGGGTCCCCATAATGCCAACTTAAAACAACCGGTGGGCTGCGCCCCTGGTGTGTACACCTCAACAGCCGGGTCAACAATGAGTGAGGCGTACAGCACACACCCTCACACGGCGAACTCTAGAGACCCTAATGAACAGGTGGTAGCAATGATTCATTGGTGGGTAGCGCATGCTCGGTGATCAACTCCTCTCATAGGTGTTCCACCAAGGCTAATTCATGGACAGCAATGCGGCAATGCGTCACAATGGTGCAATTGTTGCTGCAAATCATCTAGGCTTCTAATGCCAGTGATGACTTAAAATGACCATAATTATGGGGCAGCACTTTGGGCCACGTTCTTTCTCTTCTCTCACCATCTTGTGCTCTTCCTTAGGTCACTAGATCACCTTGTTACGTCTCTAATTTTACTGTCGTGATTCTGGCCGTTTGCACGATATAGTAATAAGCATCTTCTGGTATAATTTGACGTTTCAACTTAGTGGAATTATGAAAGATGTTTATCGTCTAGTAGAGAACAATCCACCACCCAAGTGCCTTGTGGAGGGCTTGGTTACAGAATGGTTGTTGCGCTCCTGCCTGCAGCCAGAACCCAAAAGCTTTCTCACGATATGCAAATCAGAGGTAGGCAATTTTACCGCCTTTCATACACATTATTGGTGATGTAGACCATGACGTCACTGAAATATCAATGGTCTTCATCGACCGTAAGTGAATGACCTGAGCTTTTAAATCTCCTCCTTCTGCCTGAGGAGAAAATCCAGTCTCTATATACTAAGATGTTGCTCTTCCTGGCGCTCCTCTCCTTGTAATGTTTCATTGTGTAATTGGCTAATCTCTCAATGGGAGCACAAAGCCCATATTATACAATGATGACTCTCGTGGTGGCTTCAGCTTCACAAAGACACCAGACACGCTTCATCTATCCAACAATATTATAGATTCAAAGACAATTGCATTCCTGCTGGTTGAACTTATGTACGGATGAACACCATCTCAACTCAATATGCAACATTCAGCTGCTGTGGAAATTGACTTCGTAACATCTTACATATGTCGAGTGATTTAAGGAAATTAATGGCCACTACTGACAGCTATGATACAGTGCTTGAGTCAAACTATGGAAGTCATCATTCGACATGATGGGCTTGTATTATTTTACAATTCCAGAAAAAATATCTGCAGTTGGTCAACTTTTCTTAATTCCCTGACGCAACAGTCCCATCTTCTCGATTTAGTGAGGATGAATATTTATGCTAATCTTTGACCAGAGACTACTAGATTATGGATCCGTATATTTTTGGTGCCACTTTTCTTCCTATTTGTGATTCTCGTTAACAGATGTCCCAGTACTAATCTCTTTTTAAATAATACAAGCGTCACTGTGAATATTGCTGTTGTGATCGGAAGAATGTCTTTCATATCTCCCCAAGACTTTGCTTTTGCCTTTGCTACTTCCTGGCATCATTAGCCCAACAAGGCGTAATCCGAAGGCTTGGTCTCATGCTGCCTGTGAGGGATGTACTTGTGTTGGTGATCCAGTTTGTTAAGTTATTTACTTGGCTGTTCACGGATCCCTAGAGTAAGGAACTCCATTATGTGACTCCTACGTCTGAACAGAGGGCTGGACAGTTCCCCTTGTCCCAGAACCAGGATGTGAGAATTTATTTCTTCGTCCCATTCTGTCGAAAGAAGCAGAGTAATGAAATATTAGTGGCAGGTATAAGTAACTAGCCTGACATGCAGGCAGGTCACTGATGACAGGATCAAGGGAAGAACTGATACAAGAGTTGGGAATGATGTAAAAAAAAAATTCTGGTCCATTGTTGCCAAGAGTTCTTTTAAATTCCTCTGTAGGAGATACCTGCTGATGTCGCCCTTGATAATTATAATGTGCTGTCAGTAATGTTGCATTTGTAATGAGTAAGATCGTTTATCAGGAAGGTGATTTGGGATGCACCAGTAAGGCTTAGCCATTGCCCTCTCTAGTTTTAAGGCATTGAGAATTATACAACGTTTGCAAAACATAATTTCGTCATGAACAACATCAATAGGCTTGGTATGTACATATATAGTGAAGAAAACTGCAACTCTTCCCTCCTCCCCCACTGCAAAGATTTTTGGAACACATTGATATGTATAATTATATATAAATTACGTATGATAAGTGCAAATATTTAGAAAATGTATATTCATAGTGAACAACATATAAATGAATCAAAAACAGGAGACTCAAGCAGGACCTTTCCGTTAGTCCGACAGACATACTTTGGTCCCCAAAGTTAATAAGGAAAGCAGCAATTAGACAAGTCTGCCTGTCCCCAAGACCAGACCCCTCTGCTAAAAGATGAGAATATCTACGTGATAACATCTTGAAGGTGTGGCCTACATATTGTGTTTAAATCTAGTCTTCATGCACTCTCTAATGGTCTACAGAGGTTGAGACGATTAGCTGAGTTGCGAGTGACTTCCACACATGGTAAATTGCTGGTTTATCGTGTCAATCAGCAAATCGCATGTCAAGTTGCGGTCACCAGATTGTCGGCTTTTCCGACCATTCTCTACTGTGTATTTCCAGCAGCTGTATTCATACCCTCTCTCTCTCTCTCTCTCTCTCTCTCTCTCTCTCTCTCTCTCTCTCTCTCTCTCTCTCTCTCTCTCTCTCTCTCTCTCTCTCTCTCTCTTTCTTTCTTTCTTTCTCTCTTTCTTTCTTTCTTTCTCTCTCTCTCTCTCTCTTTCTCTTTTCTCTCTCTTTTCTCTCTCTTTTCCCTCTCTCTCTCTCTCTCTCGCTCTCTCTCAATTTCGTAATATATGCAACTGTTTTCCCAACTATTGTCTTGTATATAATAACAAAACCCTTATCTAAGTAATATTATGATACATTTGACTTCTCTGTCCCGTTATTTATTCTTGTCGCAATACCTTCATCCATTTCTCTTCCCTCATGCATTTCGAAAAGCTTTTTTATGTAAAGTTTTTATATCAATCATATATAATCTGGCATTTAGTGCTGTCTTTCAAGTGACATCACGTTTTTCAAATTTGTCTCTCATCTCATGAGCTGAGCTGCCAAGTGTGTTTTATATCTTCGTGTTCCACAGTTTTTCATGATACATTTTTTTTAATTATTCCTGTGTTTCTCAGCTCTTACGTGTACCTCTGGTGTTTGTCCGCTCATTTGGTTCTCCATTACTGCTGCATTATAGATTCCTTCTCACTGCGCCATATCTCATGTAACAAGGATTCTGTCTTGTTACATGAGATATGGCGTATATCTCATGTAACAAGGATTCTGTCTTTCTTCTCCATAATTCCAAGCACTTAGGCTGGACGGTATGGCGGCGGTCTCGCTTCATGCAGGTCGGCGTTCAATCCTCGACCGTCTAAGTGGATGGGCACCATTTCTTCCACCCTCTCTCCCCCCACCCCCGGTCCCATCCCAAATCCATATCTTAATATCCTGATCACTTCCATGGGCTATATAGTCGTAATGTCTTGGCGCTTTGTCCTGATAGTTCCCTTCCCTTCCCCATAACTCTCGCAACAGATTGCTCATTGCCTCTCTGTCTTCCCGCAGAAATTGCTTTATTGTTCTTCCTCCTGTACCTCCCTCGCCCTGTTCACATTGGCTTCTTCTCCCTCAATCTTCTTCTCCATCACCGTCGCATCCATGGTTTCTTGTCTCTATATTCTCCATCACCCTTGTAGCGCAGATGCTCCATCATTCTTCACACGGCACAGTGAAACCCGCAAACTTTCCCAACGTCAGGTCGAGTCCCTGGCGATTTTATAATAGAAACAGATCTCACCTCTCAGTCGCCTCCACTCCCTGTTTCTCACAACCTTTTCAAAGCTTTTCTCAATCATTTTTGCGGCGGGATGGCTGGTTCCCTCTCTCCGTTTTTAGCTGGAATGGCTTTCAGCATCCGGCTTATTGGGTCCTGGATTCGTGCCGGAGAGGCCACGCCATTTCCCTCCATTAAGTGGTAGTGGACGGCATTTTAATCCGGCGAGGATGGGTTGTGGGGAATGATGGATGCCATTCCCAGCCTGTGAGTGGTGGTGGGAGTCATTTCTCTTCTGTCAGTGCTAGCGGATGCCTTACTCATCCTGTGAGTAGCAGTGTCGCCCATAGTCAAGTTCTGATTGGCAGTGAACCCCATATCCATGTGGTCAGGGGAGGAGAACTCCATACCCATCTTGTGAGGGGCTGTCCGGATGACCTTACACGTTTACATTTCCTTTGGATGACGTTCCTTTTCCATTCTTCCATCCCTCACCTTGCGCTCCCTCCCGTCCTCCATCCCTGATCCGTCTATTCCGCCCCCCCACTCCCCTCGCACCACCCATCCATCCCTCACCCGTCTCCCTCCTCCTCTCCTCCAGTACCTCTCAAACATCTCCCTTTCACCACCTCTCAAACATCTCCCTTTCGCCACCTTTCATAAAAATCTCTCTGGTCATAATACCGCCTAATTTAATTAAGTACGACAAACAATGAAACTGATCAATGTTTCCTCAATAATGGAACGTTTGGCGACCAAAATGTAGTGAGTTGGAACATTACAACACTACGACTTGCTGTAGTGTTCCAACTACAGCAAGTTGGAACACCCTGAAAGTGAAACACCAATACAGACGAAGAGTCACAATAACGGGGTTAAATGTATGATGATCGCACCACACATATGGTGATCAAACCACACATATGATGATCAAACCACACATATAATGATCAAACCACACATATCATGATCAAACCACACATATGATGATCGCACCACACATATGATGATCGCACCACACATATGATGATCAAACCACACATATGATGATTAAACCATACATATGATGATCGCACCACACATATGATGATCAAACCACACATATGATGATCAAACCACACATATGATGATCAAACCACACATATGATGATCATACCACACATATGATGATCAAACCACACATATGGTGATCAAACCACACATATGATGATCATACCACACATATGATGATCATACCACACATCAGAAGATGGAAAAGAGATCGACGTTTCGCTCCGTCCTGGACGACAATCATGTCGTGTGAGAGACTTAGTAGTTTCTCCCTGTAACTGACACACAACTTGATAATGGTTCAGGACGGACCGAAACGTCGTCGTTTCTCCATCTTCTGACGTGATGTTTGGTCATTAAACTCCAATAACTGAAAATGATATTCAGTAATTTTCAAGTAAATACAATAACTCACAGATGGGAAATAAACAAAGGATAATGTCTTTTTCTGATGGGTGTTCTGTTTGGCTCGCTCAACACCAAGTGTTCTCATGTCCTTCCACTGTAAGCACTCCTCTCTACAGCTCTGTAAGCTCTGTATCCTGCACACCCCCTGCGGGCTATGTACCTCGGTAACTCTATGATCTCATTCCCTCTGCAGCACTACGTATTCGTCTTCCCTGATGTTCCATGAGCTCATTTTCCTTGTAGCTCTATGCACTACTTCCACTGCTACTCTACGTACTCCTAACCAGTTGTTCTCTCGCTTATGCTCCTCCCTGCAGCTCTACGCCCTACGGCTACTGATGCAGGGAGATCAGAAATCTCCGAAGGCGAAGATGGCGAACAACTACCGTCCCGTGAAGCCCCTGCACCACAGGACCGTCAGAACCAACATCGACTTCACCAACGCCCACCGGAGTAAGGGCTGTCCCACCATGCACCGGGAGATGTTCTACGCAGGTGAGGCATTGATAACTCTCGGTATTCTGAAGATTTTCCACGACATAGCAATTCCCTCCGGTGTGTGTGTGTACGTGTACTCACCTAGTTATACTCACCTAGTTGTGTCTGCAGGATCGAGCATTGACTCTTGGATCCCGCCTTTCGAGCATCGGTTGTTTACAGCAATGACTCCTGTCCCATTTCCCTATCATACCTGGTTTTAAAATTATGAATAGTATTTGCTTCCACAACCTGTCCCTGAAGTGCATTCCATTTCCCCACTACTCTCACGCTAAAAGAAAACTTCCTAACATCTCTGTGACTCATCTGAGTTTCAAGCTTCCTTCCATGTCCCCTCGTTCTGTTACTATTCCGCGTGAACATTTCGACTATGTCCACTCTGTCAATCCCTCTGAGTATCTTATACGTTCCTATCATGTCCCCCCTCTCCCTTCTTCTTTCTAGTGTCGTAAGGCACAGTTCCCTCAGGCGCTCCTCATACCCCATCCCTCGTAGCTCTGGAACGAGTCTCGTTGCAAACCTCTGAACCTTTTCCAGTTTCATTATATGCTTCATCAGATGGGGACTCCATGATGAGGCGGCATACTCTAAGACTGGCCTCACGTAGGCAGTGTAAAGCGCCCTAAATGCCTCCTTACTTTGGTTTCTGAATGATGTTCTAACTTTTGTCAGTGTAGAGTACGCTGCTGTCGTTATCCTATTTATATGTGCCTCAGGAGATAGATTAGGTGTTACGTCCACCCCCAGGTCTCTTTCGCGCGTCGTCACAAGTAGGCTGTTCCCCTTCATTGTGTATTGTCCCTTTGGTCTCCTATCTCCTAGTCCCATTTCCATAACTTTACATTTGCTCGTGTTGAATTCCAGTAGCCATTTCTCTGGCCATCTCTGCAACTTGTTCAGGTCCTCTTGGAGGATCCTACAATCCTCATCTGTTACAACTCTTCTCATCAACTTTGCGTCATTCGCAAACATTGACATGTAGGACTCTACGCCTGTAAACATGTCGTTAACATATACAAGAAATAGAATTAGTCCTAGCACCGATCCTTGTGGTACTCCACTTGTTAATGTTCGCCAGTCCGACTTCTCGCCCCTTACCGTAACTCTTTGGCTCCTTCCTGTTAGGTAGTTCCTTATCCATGCTAGGACCTTTCCCCCCACCCCTGCCTGCCTCTCGAGCTTGAACAGCAGTCTCATGTGCGGCACTGTATCAAAGGCTTTTTGGCAGTCCAGAAATATGCAGTCTGTCCTGTCTTGTCCTCGTTATTTTATCATAGAATTCCAGAAGGTTTGTTAGGCACGGTTTCCCTGTCCAGAACCCATGTTGATGTTTGTTCACAAACCTAATGTTCTCCAGGTGTGCAACCAGTCGTAGCCTAATTATTCTTTCCAGTATTTTACAGGGGATGCTTGTCAATGATACAGGTCTATAGTTAAGTGCCTCCTCCCTATCACCTTTCGTGAAGATCGGCACGACATTTGCCTTCTTCCAGCAACTGGGCAATTCTACAGACATAAGTGACTCATTAAAGAGCATTGCCAGAGGAACGCTGAGGGCCTGCGCTGCTTCTTTTAGTATCCACGGTGATACTTTGTCTGGTCCATCTGCTTTAGTTGCATCTAGAGTTGTGAACTGTTTCATTACCTCCTCTGCTGTCACCTCTATATCTGATAGTCTTTCATCTAGGGTAACCCCTTCCAACAATGGGAGCTGCTCAGGCTCGGTAGTGAACACTCCATGGAAACTGGCATTCAGTGCCTCGCAGATTTCCTTGTCACTTTCAGTATATGCCCCCCTCTGTCTTCCTTAGTCTTGTCACTTGGTCGTTTACCGACATTTTTCTTCTTATATGACTGTGTAGTAATTTAGGTTGTTTTTTCGCTTTGATTGCAATATCGTTCTCATAGTCCCTTTCCGATGTTCGTCTTATGTTAATGTAATCGTTCCTAGCTCTGTTGTATCTGATCCTGTTGTCCTCTGTCCTTTGTCTTCTGTACTTCCTCCACTCCCGCCTGCTGGCCATTTTTGCTTCCTGACACTGTCTATTAAACCATGGGTTATTATATTCCTTCATATTTTTTCCCTTTACTGTTGGTATAAATCTCTCTTCGGCCTCCTGGCATTTCTGTATGACTAGGTCCATCATATCTTGGACTGTTTTTCCTCTAATTTCTTCCTCCCACTGCACTTCACCCAGATAGTCCCTTATCCTCTTATAGTCCCCTTTCCTGTAGTCAACTCTCCTTTCCCAGATCTCTTGTCCCATGGTCATAAGTTTGAATTCCATCATGTAGTCAAAGACTAGGACACAATGGTCACTGGCCCCTAGAGGTATTTCATGCTCTAAATTCTCGATATCTTCTACGTTCTGGGTGAAAATCAGGTCTAATAGGCTCGGTGCATCTCCTCCTCTTTCCCTTATATCTTCCTTCACATGTTGTGTTAGGAAATTCCTGTCTATAACATCTACTAATTTTGCTCCCCACGTTTCGTCCCCTCCATGGGGATTCCTTGATTCCCAATTTATCTCTACATGATTTAGGTCCCCCATGATCAGCAGCTTCGCTCTCATTCTGTGGGCTAGTGTTGCTGCCTTCTGCAGTTCATCTATAAATGCCTTGTTGTTGTCATCATACTCCTGCCTGGGTCTTCTACTATTTGGTGGGGGATTGTAGATTACCAAGATCACACTCTTCCTCCCATCTACTGTCAGAGTTCCATGTATGAAGCGGTAACTCGATTTCCCAGGCCTTCAAACTTCCATTTCCGCTTTATTAGAAGTGCCACTCCCCCTCCCTGTCTCTGTGTCCTCTCTTTTCATATCACCTGGTACTCTTCAGGAAAGATTGCATCTGAGATCATGTCATTAATTTTAGTTTCCACAATTGCAACTATGTCAGGATCTGCTTCACTCACTCTTTCTTTTATCTCTTCTGCTTTATTAGATACCCCATCAGCATTGGTGTACCAAACCTTGAGATTCTTCATGGAAACTCTTGTATCAGAGTTCCCCCTTTCTCTGGGGGTCTGGGGGGATCTGGGAGGTGTCTGGGGGTGACTGGGGGCAGGGGGGATCTGGGGGATCTGGGGGATGACTGGGGGCGGGGAGGATCCGGGGGATGTCCGGGGGGATCCTAAGGGCATCTGGGGGGATCCTAAGGGCATCTGGGGGGGGGGGGTCTGGGGGGTGTATGGGGGGTGAAAGAGGTCAGGAGGGGTGCTTGGGGGGCTAATGGGGGCTGGGCTTCTTGGAAGGTAGGTAGGAGGGTCTGGGGTAGGGCCTGGGTAGGTAGGTCTGGAGTAGGAAGGGCATACTGGGTCTAAAGATTAGGGAGGGCATAGAGGGGTTGGGAGATAGCGTAAGGTTGGGAGTCAGATAGAGGTTGAGAGGTTGGGAGGGGGAAATATAGAGGGGGTGGTGTTGTAATCCACAAGTTAGTAGGAATTATTAGCTAGAGGATCATTACTACAACACTTAACGAATGATGATTGGAAGTACATGTTAAGTAGACAGACTATGGATCACATATCTAAGAAAGGTCAAGGGATTAAGACCGCAGCTACTTAGCCAAATTAATAATTCCTGGACAGTGGGGAGGAACCTCCCACCCCCCTCGCAAGGGTGGGGGGTCACATGGAAGGAGAGGGGATGAGGAGGGGTGAGGGCTGGGTTGGTTTTGGGTGTTGAGGGGATGAGGGCTGGGTGGGTTCTTGGGGTTGAGGGGATGAGGGCTGGGTGGGTTTTGGGGGTTGAGGGGATGAGGGCCGGACGGGTTTTGGAGGTTGAGGTGATGAGGGGGTCCTTGGAATGTGGGATGAATTTAACTGCAGTGGGGTCAGACAGGTCAAGGGAGGTGTTGGGGAGATAAGCAGGGGCAGCTGATTTGGGGAAGGAGTGACCTGAGAAGCAGGTGTGAGCTAGTTAGCATGGGGTTGATTAGCACTGGGGTGTGTGTAGCTACGCTCAAATGGGAAGAGTTGTATTGTTGTTTGCTTGCTCTGTGGGCTATCTGCTCCTCCTTCGTCATGAATTTGTCAATATATACGTTGTAGTAATTTTCGCTACCTCTGAGTAAGTGTTTGTGATGCAGTATGTAATCCACTGCCTCTTCGTTAGTGAACTGTACCAGGACAGGTTGTTTCCTGTTACAGTTGTATGGCCCAATGCGTCGTTGGACTTGCACCTCATTCCCTGCCATCTGGGCTCTCATGTCTCTCAAGATCCCCTGTAGCTCCAAATCCTCAATCTCCTTCCTTTCCTGCCTCGATGGTGCCCTGGCTTCAAGCAATCCATGGATTATGATTGTCCTCTTTCTCAGTTCAGGGTCATGCTGGTGGCCCCCTCCCTGGCTGACCCCCACCCCTCCCACACCCGCTACTCCACCTACTACTACTCCCCCTTCCCCTGCCAAGCTTCCCTTATTCCTGCCAAATTCATTAGTAAGCCTAGATATTTCTCCTTGCCATTCTACCCTGCTCTTCCTGATTTCCTCTTGAATATAATCCATAAACTCTTGTTTGAGTCTTTGAACCTCGTCCTGTATCTTATTAAAGACTTCACTTTTAATCCCCTGGATTAGATCATCTATCCAAACATCCCTCTTCTCTACAAATTTCCCAATCATCTTCTCCACAAACCTATCTTCTTCCTCAATCATAATACTGTTGGACCTAGACGCCCTTCCTGACCTAGTCATTGCTATAATGCAACCTTACCCACAGGGGTTCCAAGTATCTTACCGTCCTGCTAACACAATAGGTGAGTGAATCTCCAAGCGTCGTCCCACGTGGTGGTAGAAGGGTTGCTGCCGGGGGTGAGGTCACGCGGTCAGGGGTCGGTGAGGTCCGCTCCACACTGCACACTGCCACAGTACTTCCTCAACTATTTTGAATTACGCTATTTAAACTGATTTTCTTCACTACCTTATGGCTTTGGTCAAAACCCAAGGTTTTTTCATTCACTTGTACACACTTTTTCACTTCGAAGTTGCCTGATTACCCCTCCCACTCCACTAGTGAACCAGGAGCTCCCAACCCAACGTCCACCCAACACGATGGTCACAAGACAAGTTGTGACGTGTGTGTGTGTGTGTGTGTGTGTGTGTGTGTGTGTGTGTGTGTGTGTGTGTGTGTGTGTGTGTGTGTGTGTGTGTGTGTGTGTGTGTACTCACCTAGTTGTACTCACCTAGTTGTGTTTGCGGGGGTTGAGCTCTGGCTCTTTGGTCCCGCCTCTCAACCGTCAATCAACAGGTGTACAGATTCCTGAGCCTATCGGGCTCTGTCATATCTACACTTGAAACTGTGTATGGAGTCAGCCTCCACCACATCACCCCCTAATGCATTCCATTTGTCAACCACTCTGACACTAAAAAAGTTCTTTCTAATATCTCTGTGGCTCATTTGGGCACTCAGTTTCCACCTGTGTCCCCTTGTGCGTGTTCCCCTTGTGTTAAATAGACTGTCTTTATCTACCCTATCAATCCCCTTCAGAATCTTGAATGTGGTGATCATGTCCCCCCTAACTCTTCTGTCTTCCAGCGAAGTGAGGTTTAATTCCCGTAGTCTCTCCTCGTAGCTCAAACCTCTCAGCTCGGGTACTAGTCTGGTGGCAAACCTTTGAACCTTTTCCAGTTTAGTCTTATCCTTGACTAGATATGGACTCCATGCTGGGGCTGCATACTCCAAGATTGGCCTGACATATGTGGTATACAAAGTTCTGAATGATTCTTTACACAAGTTTCTGAATGCCGTTCGTATGTTGGCCAGCCTGGCATATGCCGCTGATGTTATCCGCTTGATATGTGCTGCAGGAGACAGGTCTGGCGTGATATCAACCCCCAAGTCTTTTTCCTTCTCTGACTCCTGAAGAATTTCCTCTCCCAGATGATACCTTGTATCTGGCCTCCTGCTCCCTACACCTATCTTCATTACATTACATTTGGTTGGGTTAAACTCTAACAACCATTTGTTCGACCATTCCTTCAGCTTGTCTAGGTCTTCTTGAAGCCTCAAACAGTCCTCTTCTGTTTTAATCCTTCTCATAATTTTAGCATCGTCCGCAAACATTGAGAGAAATGAATCGATACCCTCCGGGAGATCATTTACATATATCAGAAACAAGATAGGACCGAGTACAGAGCCCTGTGGGACTCCACTGGTGACTTCACGCCAATCGGAGGTCTCACCCCTCACCGTAACTCTCTGCTTCCTATTGCTTAGATACTCCCTTATCCACTGGAGCACCTTACCAGCTACACCTGCCTGTCTCTCCAGCTTATGTACCAGCCTCTTATGCGGTACTGTGTCAAAGGCTTTCCGACAATCCAAGAAAATGCAGTCCGCCCAGCCCTCTCTTTCTTGCTTAATCTGTGTCACCTGATCGTAGAATTCTATCAAGCCTGTAAGGCAAGATTTACCCTCCCTGAATCCATGTTGGCGATTTGTCACGAAGTCCCTTCTCTCCAGATGTGTTACCAGGTTTTTTCTCACGATCTTCTCCATCACCTTGCATGGTATACAAGTCAAGGACACTGGCCTGTAGTTCAGTGCCTCTTGTCTGTCGCCCTTTTTGTATATTGGGACCACATTCGCCGTCTTCCATATTTCTGGTAGGTCTCCCGTCTCTAGTGATTTACTATACACTATGGAGAGTGGCAAGCAAAGTGCCTCTGCACACTCTTTCAGTACCCATGGTGAGATCCCATCTGGACCAACCGCCTTTCTAACATCCAGATCCAGCAGGTGTCTCTTGACCTCCTCTCTCGTAATTTCGAACTCCTCCAAGGCCGCCTGGTTTACCTCCCTTTCTCCTAGCACAGTGACCTCACCCTGTTCTATTGTGAAGACCTCCTGGAACCTCTTGTTGAGTTCCTCACACACCTCTCTGTCATTCTCTGTATACCTGTCCTCGCCTGTTCTAAGTTTCAATACCTGTTCTTTCACTGTTGTTTTCCTTCTGATGTGACTGTGGAGTAGCTTTGGTTCGGTCTTGGCTTTGTTTGCTATATCATTTTCAAAAATTTTCTCTGCTTCTCTTCTCACCCTGACGTACTCATTCCTGGTTCTCTGGTATCTCTCCCTGCTTTCTGGTGTTCTGTTATTCCGGAAGTTCCTCCACGCCTTCTTGTTCAGTTTCTTCGCTTCCATACATGCCCTATTATACCATGGATTCTTTTGTTGCTTCTCGGATTTTTCCCTTTGGGCCGGGATGAACCTGTTTACTGCCTCCTGACACTTTTGGGTAACATAGTCCATCATACCCTGTACAGACTTGTCTCTGAGGTCTGTGTCCCAAGGTAATTCCCTTAGGAAACTTCTCATCTGATCATAATTCCCCTTTCGGTATGCCAGCCTTTTGATTCCTAGTTCTTTTTGGGGGGAGATAAGTCCTAGCTCTACCAGGTACTCAAAGTTCAATACACTGTGGTCACTCATTCCCAAGGGCGCTTCCATCTTAACTTCCCTTATATCCCATTCATTTAGGGTAAATATCAAATCAAGCATTGCTGGTTCATCTTCTCCTCTCATTCTTGTTGGCTCTTTGGTATGCTGGCTTAGAAAGTTTCTTGTTGCCACGTCCAGCAGCATGTGTGTGTGTGTGTGTGTGTGTGTGTGTGTATGTGTGTGTGTGTGTGTGTGTGTGAGTGAGTGTGTGTGTGTGTGTGTGTGTGTGTGTGTGTGTGTGTGTGTGTGTGTGTGTGTGTGTACTTACCTAGTTGTACTTACCTAGTTGTGCTTGCGGGGGTTGAGCTCTGGCTCTTTGGTCCCGCCTCTCAACTGTCAATGGACTGATGTACAGGTTCCTGAGCCTATTGGGCTCTATCATATTTACATTTGAAACTGTGTATGGAGTCAGCCTCAACCACATCACTTCCTAATGCATTCTATTTGTCTACTATTCTGACACTGAACAAATTAATTCTAACGTCTATATGGCCCATTTGGGCCCTCAATTTCCACCTGTGTCCCCTAG
>NC_091174.1:28106819-28184319 GCF_040958095.1 Procambarus clarkii
GACGCGAACAAGGGGACACAGGTGGAAGCTGAGTACCCAAATGAGCCACAGAGACGTTAGAAAGAACTTTTTCAGTGTCAGAGTAGTTAGCAAATGGAATGCATTAGGAAGTGATGTGGTGGAGGCTGACTCCATTCACAGTTTCAAATGTAGATATGATAGAGCCCAATAGGCTCAGGAATCTGTACACCAGTTGATTGACGGTTGAGAGGCGGGACCAAAGAGCCAGAGCTCAACCCCCGCAAGCACAATTAGGTAAGCACAATTAGGTAAGTACACACACACACACACACACACACATACACACACTCACACACACACACACACACACACACACACACACACACACACACACACACACACACACACACACACACACACACACACACACACACACACACATACACCGGGAGCTGGTCGGCCGAGCTGACAGCACGCTGGGCTCGTGAACCTGTGGTCCCGGGCTCGATCCCGGACGCTGGCGAGAAACGATGGGCAGAGTTTCTTTCACCCTACGCCCTGTTACCTAGCAGTAAATAGGTACCTGGGAGTTAGTCAGCTGTCACACGCTGCTTCCTGGGGTGTGTATGTGTGGTATGAAAAAAAAAGTAGTTAGTAACAGTTGATTGACATTTGAGAGGCGGGCCGAAAGAGCAGAGCTCAACCCCCGCAAACACAACTAGGTGAACACTAGATGAATACACTCCAAGGGCCGGTGGATGTGCGGACAGCACGCCGCTAATGTGATCCTGTGGTCCCAGGTTCGATTCCGGGCGCCGGCGAGAAACAATAGGCAGAGTTTCTTTCACCCTGATGCACTTGTTACCTAGCAATAAATAGGCACCTGAGAGTTACTCAGCTGTCACGGGCTGCTTCCTGGTGTGTGTGTGTGTGTGTGTGTGTGAGTGTGTGTGTGTGTGTGTGTGTGTGTGTGTGTGTGTGTGTGTGTGTGTGTGTGTGTGTGTGTGTGTGTGTGTGTGTGTGTGTGTGTGTAAGTGTGTGTGTGGCGTGGAAAAAACTAGTAGTTAGGTACAGTTGAATGACAGTTGAGAGGTGGGCCGAAAGAGCAGAGCTCAACCCCCGCAAGCACAACTAGGTGAATACACACACTCACAGGAAGCAGCTCCGCAACAGCTGTCTAAGTCCCAGGTACCTATTTACTGCTAGGTAACAGAAAATAGGTCATTCACCCTCATTCAGGGGTGAAAGAAACTTTGCCCATTTGTTTCTACCGTGTCCGGGAATTGAACCCGGGCCACAGAATTACGAGTCCTGCGCGCTGTCCGCTCAGCTACCAGACCCACACAAAGTGTGTGTGTGTGTGTATTCACCTATTTCTTCCAGCGGGATAGAGCATTGACTCTTGGATCCCCGCCTTTCTAGCCGTTGGTTGTTTAAAGCAATGACTTCCCACCAAACACACACCGAAACTACGACGTTGGTACAACGTTCGAACAAGTTTTAACACCTCCTAACCAGTTATAACAACCAATATAGCAAGTTGTAACAACGTTCTAATCCGTCATAAACACGTTACGCCAAGATGTAACAACTTTATTACAAGTTGTAACAAGCGGAAAATAGAGACAGTTTTGGTTTGTGTTTCCAGGGTTCTGTCCTATTTCCTTATCATATCTAATTAAAAAAATATAAATGAAATTTATTTTCACAACCTGCTCCTTTAGGTAATTTTGTTTTTCCCACTACTCCTACGCTAAATGAAAACTTTCTAAAATTATAATGTGTGTGTGTGTCCTTACCTAATTGTGCTTGCGGGGATGGAGCTTCGGCTCTTTGATCCCGCCTCTCATCAGTCAATCAACTCGTTTACAGATTCCTGAGCCCATTTGGCTCCATCATATTTACATTTGAAACTGTGTATGGATTCTACCTCCACCGCTTCACTGCCTAATTCATTCCACTTGTTAACTACTCTGACACTAAAAAAGTTCTTTAAAATGTCCCTGTGGCTCATTTGTGTACTCAGTTTTCACCTGTGTCCCCTTGTGCGTGTGCCACCTTTGTTAAACAGACTGTTTTTATCTACCCAATCAATTTTCAGAGAATTTTGTATGTGATTATCATGTCTCACTTAATTCTTCTGTTTTCCAGCGACGTAAGGTTTAGTTTCCGAAATCTCTTCTCGTAGCTCATACCCCTCAGTTCGGGTGCTAGTCTAGTGACATACCGTTGAACCTTTTCTAATGTAGTCTTGTGCTGTACTAGATACGACTCCGCATTGGAGCTGTATACTCAAGTATTGGTCTAACGTATATGGTGTATAAAGATCTAAATAATTCCTTACACAAATTTCTAAAGACTGGTCTAATGTTGGCCTACCTAGCAAATGCCGTGGATGATATCCTCTTGATGTGGGCTTTAAGGGACAGGTCCGATGTGATATCAACCCCCAGGTCTTCTCTCTCAATGATTCTTGAAGAATTCCATCTCCCAAATGGTACCTTGTTTCTAACCTCACGCTCCCTACACCTATCTTCATTACTTTACATTTATTAGAGTTAACCTTTAATAGCCTTTTGTTGGACAACAGCTTCAGTTTGTCCAGGTCAGTTGTTGCCTTATGCTGTCTTCACGCAAATATTGAGAGGTATGAGTCTATTTCATCTAGAAGATCATTTACATATATCAATAAATGAACAGATCCGAGTTCAGTACCCTGTGGGACTCTGGTGGTGAAATTTTGCCATTCCAAGGTCTCTTCCCTCACAGTAACTCTTTGCTTCTTTTTTTCTCCCTTATCTATTGGAGCACCTACCAGCCACTCCCACCGGTTTCTCCAACTTAAACACCTACCTAGTATGGGGATACTGTGTAAAAGGCTTTCCAACAATTGATATAAATGCAGTCTGCCCACCCTTATCTTTCTTGCCTAATCTTTGCCAATTGGTTGTGGAATTCTCGTTGACCATTGAGGCAAGATTTGCCATTACTGAATTCATGCTCGGGGTGAGTCGCAAAGTCCCTTCTCTACAGATATGTAACTAGATTTGTTCTCACGATCTTGCATGGTATATCTATGTTAGGGACACTGGCCTGTAGTTCAGTACCCCCTTATATGTCGTCTTTTTTGTAAATTGGGTTTACTTTAGCTCTCTTCCACATGTCTGGTAGGTGTCTTGTTTTCACTGACTTACTATACACCATGGAGAGTGGCAAGCAAGGTGCTTCTGCACATTCTTTTAGTATCGAAGGAGAGGTGCCGTCTGGTCCAACAGCCTTTCTCGCAGCCAGAGCCTACAGATGCCTTCTAACCTCTTCTCTGGTAATTTCGAACGCTTGCAAAACTGCCTCGTTTATTGCCACCTCTCTTATTTCAGGGACCTCTCCTCGTCTTTCTGTGAAGACCTGGATTCTCTTGTCGAGTTTTTCACGTACCTCTTTATCTTTCTCTATGTGCCTGTCCTTACCCGTTTTCAGTTTCATCACTTGTTCTTTCACTGTTGATTTCCTCATGATGTGACTATGGAGCAATTTTGGGTCGTTCTTGGCTTTATATGTTATGTAATTTTCATATTGTCTCTCTGCTCCTCTCCTCACACTGAGGTATTAATTCCTGGCCCCTCTGGTATCTCCCCTCTCCTCTTTGGCGTTCTGTTCCTTCTGTATTTCCTTCACACCTTTGTATTTAATTAATAGCCTTGCTTCCTCGCATGCCCAATTAATCCATGGATTCCTCTTTTGTGCTGTTTTTTTCTTTTGGACCGTGATAAATTTTGTTACTATTTCCTGAGACTTTTGTGTGACATAATCCATCATGTCTTGTTCAGACTTAGCTCTGAGTTCTGTATCCCATGGTATTTCTCTCAGGAATTTTCTCCTCTCCCCATAGTTTCCATTTCGGTATGTCATCCCTTTCTTTTGTGGTAATGGGGTGGGGGTGGGGAAGGAGAAGTACCCCTGACTCATCCAAATACTCAAATGTCAGTACACTGTGGTCCCTCATTCACATGGGGGCTTCCAACTTAACTTCCCACATGTCCAGCTCATTCAGGATGAATATCAGATCGAGTCTAGCTTGGTCATCTTCTCTCATTCTTGTGGATACATTGACGTTTTGGCTCAGGAAGTTTCTTGTTGCCACGTACAGTAGTTTACCTCTCCAGGTTTCTGGTCCTCCATGTGGGTCTCTATTCTTCTAGTCCATCTTCCCGTGGTTTGACCATTCTAGATCAATTTCGGGAATTGGTGGCTGAGTGGACAGCGCTCGGAGTTTGTAGTCCTAAGGGTCAGGGTTCTATCCCCGACGAAGGCGGAAAAAAATGGCAGTTTCTTTCACCTTGATGGTAAAACTATCATTTCTTTCTGGGTGCTTTCACCCTGTTTTACTGCTGTTCACCTAACAGTAAATATGTATCTGGGCGTTAAACAGCTACTATGGGCTGCTTCATGGGGATGTGTGTGTGAGTGAAAATTAGGATTAAGGACTTGCCCAGAACGTTATGAGTGCTAGTGTTTGTACAAGAATAAAAAAAACTCTTGTATATATATATATATATTGAAAAAAAATCCTTCAAGCAACAGTAGCTGCTCTCTCTATAATATTAATGGTAGCCACGTTGTTTCTATCATATTCCTGTTTAGGTCGTCTGTAATTTGGTGAGGTCTATATATAACTACTACTGTTGTTTTTTTGTTCTCCATTTGCCATGGTTCCTGTTATGTAGTCTCTGAACTCATCATAGCCTGGTATTGCCATCCTGTTAAAACTCCAGTCTTTTCTTATCAGGAGAGCCACTCCTCCAACTCCTCCTTCCCAGTCTTTCCTTATCAAATAGAGTTCCTATGGAATCACTGCAATTGTAATGACTTTTCTTAATTTTATCTCTGTGACTGCTATTATGTCTGAGTTTTCTTCTTGTGATCTTTCTCGACGTTCACCTGTTATATTTATGAACATGATTCTGAGTGTGATTTATTTGTGTGTGTGCTCACCTATTTATTCCAATAGGATCGAGCTTTAGTTCTTGAAACATGTCTTTCCATTAATAGTTTGTGTGACATAATGACTCCGAGCAATTTTTCTTTCTTATCTCCATTTTATATTATAAATGGATTCATCGTCTATAGCTTGTGCATACACTTCTTTTCTTTTCAGTCTTTTTTCCTACTACTCTTACGTTAAAAATATATTTTACAATCAATATAGTTTATCTTCCTGTAGCTTTCTTCAATTTCCTCTTGATTAATTAACTGGTAATCATTTTTAACATTTCTATTATAACTTGGTCAATCCTACTAAGTACCTTATATGTCTCTGTCATCTCTTCTTTCTCCATACTCTATTCTAGCGACGTTAGGTCTAGCTTTTTCAGGCTTTGCTCCTACCCCATCACTCTTAGTTTTTGGATGAGCCGATTTGAAAACCTGTTTTTGAGGTTGTGGATGCACGATGAGCCAGCATATTCTAGGACTCGTCTTACGTGCAGGTGCACTGATATAAATGTTTCACTAAAAAAAAAGAAGCTTGCATTTCTCGAAAGCTGTTCTGGATATTTTTTTCCCTTAATGTGTACCGTCCTCGTCACTTGTTCCCCTTTTCATCACTTTACACTTACTGATGTTAAATTTCGGATGCCATTTCTCGAACAAACTCAGCAGCTTCACTAAAGACTGTTTTGAGTATCTTACAACTTTCATCTTCCTCAACTCTTCTCATGAGTTTTGCATCGTCTGTGTACATCAACATTTAGTACTTAGCTCCCGAAGTTAGGTCATTAACATTAATATGAAATAGCAACAAACTTTAAGGGCCAGTCCGCCACTCGCCCTCTCACTGTGACTCTGACTACAGTTTACTAGGTACTCTCCCTTCCATTTCCGTCCCCGTCACATCCCAATTCCTTATCTTGATCCCTTCCAAGTGCTACATAGTTGTGATAGCTTGCTGCTTTCTCCTGATAGTTCCCTTCCCTTCTTCCATTTTAGTGGTCTTCCACTTCCTCCCCTCCCCCCCCCCTTTCACCTTATTATTGTGCAGTACTTTCTTTTGCAGAACCTTTTGTCAAAAAGTTTTAGCAGTGCAGAAATATGTGATCCAACTATCCATCTATGCCTTGTTTTTTCATATAATCTTTGAACTCCAGCAGATTCGTTAGGCATGATTTCCCTGACGGGTCTTAGAGGCAGAAAGGGGTCTGTTGGTCAGAGGGGGTTTGTGTGTGTGTGTGTGTACTCACCTATTTGTGTTTGCGGGGGTTGAGCTCTGGCTCTTTGGACCCGCCTCTCAACTGTCAATCAACTGTAGTACAGGTTCCTGAGCCTATTGGGCTCTATCATATCTACACTTGAAACTGTGTATGGAGTCAGCCTCCACCACATCACTGCCTAATGCATTCCATTTGTCAACTACTCTGATACTAAAAAAATGCTTTCAAATATCTCTGTGGCTCATTTGGGCACTCAGTTTCCACCTGTGTCCCCTAGTGTGTGTGCCCTTTGTGCTAAATAGCCCGTCGTTATCTACCCTGTCAATTCCTCTGAGAATCTTGAATGTGGTGATCATATCCCCCTAACTCTTCTGTCTTCTAGCGACGTGAGGTTTAATTCCCGTAGTCTCTCCTCGTAGCTCATACCTCTCAGCCCGGGTACTAGTCTGGTGGCAAACCTTTGAACTTTTTCCAGTTTGGTCTTATGCTTGACTAGATATGGACTCCATGCTGGGGCTGCATACTCCAGGATTGGTCTGACATATGTGGTATACAAAGTTCTGAATGATTCCTTACACAAGTTTCTGAATGCCGTTCTTATGTTGGTCAGCTTGACATATGCAGCTGATGTTATCCTCTTGATATGGGCTGCAGGAGACAGGTCTGGCTTGATATCAACCCCCAAGTCTTTTTCTCTCTCTGACTCTTGAAGAATTTCATCTCCCAGATGATATCTTGTATCTGGCCTCCTGCTCCCTACACCTATCTTCATTACATTACATTTGCTTGGGTTAAACTCTAACAACCATTTGTTCGACCATTCCTTTAGTTTGTCTAGATCTTCTTGAAGCCACAAGCAGTCCTCCTCTGTCTTAATCCTTCTCTTAATTTTGGCATCGTCAGCAAACTTTGAGAGGAATGAGTCTATACCCTACGGGAGATCGTTCACGTATATCAGAAACAGGATTGGACCGGGTACAGAGCCCTGTGGGACTCCACTGGGGACTTCACGCTAATCTGAGGTCTCACCCCTCACTGTAACTCTCTGCTTCCTATTGCTTAGGTATTCCCTTATCCACTGGAGCACTTTACCAGTTACTCCTGCCTGTCCCTCCAGCTTATGTACCAGCCTTTTATGGGGGACTGTATCAAAGGCTTTCCGACAGTCCAAAAAAATGCAGTCTGCCCAGACTTCTCTTTCTTGCCTAATCTTTGTCACCTGATCGTAGAATTCTATTAACCAAGTAAGGCAAGATTTACCCTCCCTGGACCCATGTTGGCAATTTGTCATGAAGCCCCTTCTCTCCAGATGTGTCACTAGATATTTTCTCACGATCTTCTCCATCACCTTGCATGGTATACAAGGTAAGGACACTGGCCTGTAGTTTAGTGCCTCTTGTCTGTCACCCTTTTTGTATATTGGGACCACATTAGCTGCCTTCCACACTATGGAGAGTGGCAAGCAGAGTACTGCTTGCCACTCTTTCAATACCCATGGTGACATCACGTCTGGACCAACAGCCTTTCTCACATCCAGATCCAACAGGTGTCTCTTGACCTCATCTCTCATAATTTCGAACCCTTCCAAGGCCGCCTGGTTTACTGCCCCCTCTCCTAGCGCAGTGACCTCACCATGTTCTATTGAGAAGACCTCCTGGAACCTCTTGTTGAGTTCCTCACACACCTCTTTGTCATTCTCTGTATACCTGTCCTCGCCTGTTCTACGTTTCATTACCTGTTCTTTCACCGATGTTTTCCTCCTGATGTAAATGTGGAGTAGCTTTGGAACGGTTTTGGCTTTGCTTGCTATATCATTTTCATAATTTTTCTCTGCTTCCTTTCTCACACTAACATACTCATTCCTGGTTCTCTGGTATCCCTCTCTGCTTTCTGGTGTTCTGTTATTTCGGAAGTTCCTCCACGCCCTTTTGTTCAGTATCTTTGTTTCCATACATGCCCTATTATACCATGGATTCTTCTTTTGCTTCTCGGATTTTTCCCTTTGGGCCGGGATAAACCTGTTTACTGCCTCCTAACACTTTTGGGTGACATAGTCCATCATGTCTTGTACCGACTTAGCTCTGAAGTCTGTATCCCATGGTATATCTCTTAGGAAACTTCTCATCCCCTCATAATTCCCCTTTCGGTATGCCAGTCTTTTGTTTTCTAGTTCTTTTTTGAGGGAGATAAGTCCTAGCTCTACCAAGTACTCAAAGAACAATACACTGTGATCACTCATTCCTAAGTGTGCTTCCATCTTAACCTTCCTTATATCCCACTCATTAAGTGTAAATATCAGATCAAGCATAGCTGGTTCATCTTCTCCTCTCATTCTTGTCGGTCCCTTGATATGCTGGCAAAGAAAGTTTCTTGTTGCCGCGTCCAGCAGCTTAGCCCTCCATGTATCTGGTCCTCCATGCGGGTCTCTGTTCTCCCAATCAATCTTCCTGTGGTTGAAATCCCTCATGATTAGTAGTCCAGTGAGTGTGTGTGTGTGTGTGTGTGTGTGTGTGTGTGTGTGTGTGTGTGTGTGTGTGTGTGTGTGTGTGTGTGTGTGTGTGTGTGTGTGTGTGTGTGTGTGTGTGTGTGTGTGTGTGTGTGTGTGTGTGTGTGTGTGTGTGTCTGTGTGAGTGTGAGTGTGTGTGTGTGTTTATGTACAAGTATCGGTATATATATATATATATATATATATATATATATATATATATAGAGAGAGAGAGAGAGAGAGAGAGAGAGAGAGAGAGAGAGAGAGAGAGAGAGAGAGAGAGAGAGAGAGAGAGAGAGAGAGAGAGACAGCGAGAGAGAGAGAGAGAGAGAGAGAGACAGCGAGAGAGAGAGAGGTATTGTATCTGCAAATGCGTTTTATGTTTATTAGAATATGTAATTTATTCGTGTATTAACTGTCAAAAATGTTGAAATGCTTTCTAGAACCTAAATATTGTTGTAAAACTTTAATACCTAACGTCATGAGCAACGAAGCACAGATCAACAAAAAATGAATATTACCCGTCGCAAACACAAGCTTAAAGAGATTAAAAACTATTAAATCGCAGCGTAAACACATGCAAACGACCCCTGACACGGCTGAAAGTTTGGAAATCAGCGTCTGTCAACCACTCTAAACGCCCTTAAGAAAGCTCTCAATATAAGCCTACCGCCCGGCCGCCAATTTACGGCCTTCTCGCCCTAAAGCTCTTGAATAATAAAGGTCATTATAGCTAACGCAGCCGCCGCCCCTCTGTGTTTTACGAGGCAGTTTTTTTTAGCGCGCCAACTTTTAAAGAGCTTAGGTAACTCCCTGGGATCATGTGCTCGGTGGCCCAGTCGCCCCAACTCTCTCCTCTTATCACCAGCGTATGAGACCTGCTTCTCTCACTAGGTTTAAACTTCTAAAAAAAGCTGAAAAAAATGGTTTTAATAAGACTTGTAGATGTTTTTAGCGTGTCTTATTATACGCTTATTTATTTATAAGGCTCATAGTAAAGGCATATATATATTTCCTAGATGAAATAATATTATTACTGTCAAATTATATAACATTTATTTCTTCATTTGCTTTATTTGTTTGCTGACATAAAGAAATGTTATCCGTTACTGAGTTGGTCTGATCTACAGACCAACTATGGTCTGGCCTTATCTATTGCTTTGATCTACAAATAAATGTTATTAATTTAATTTCAAGAGTGAAAATTGTTCTTCAGAAATACCGAAATATACTAAGTTACAATTTAACATAATTAAAGCCATAATTAAGCTCTATTATGATCATTATAGTTAAATATGTATTGCAAGATAACCATAAAACTATAGGAACTTATGGTATAATCAACATAACTATTCCACGTTGGTGTATAACCACATAATGATAACAAGTTGTGGTACAGCCACCATAATTAACGCATTACATGAAATAAATACGAAGAACATCTCAAGTGAATTAATTTTATACAAACTCTGTTAACAAAATTTAATATAAATTTTTTTTAATGTGCTCACAGTGACAGTCTAAAGCAATATACGTGAAAATTCCTTCAGTTTAACTCTGTAAAAAAAAATTATACATAGGCCGTAAACAATATTCATATTTATATATATATATATATATATATATATATATATATATATATATATATATATATATATATATATATATATATATATATATATATGTTCTTGTCTTGTCCTTACTCTCATGGTGGGTAGAGTAAATAGTTCCGTGATTTGGGTGTTCATGGTAGGTCGCTCTATTCTTATGAAAGAATAGAGTGACCATAGCATAAGAATAGCATAAGAATAGAGCGACCTACCATGAACACCCAAATCACGGAACTATTTACTCTACCCACCATGAGAGTAAGGACAAGACAAGAACATATCGATGCCAATATATATATATATATATATGTTGTTAATATGACCGAAAAAGAAAGATTAATAATTCTAACACTAATTTTCTCAATATTTCTTATGTTTCTTTTTATTGTCGATGGTAATAGATAAATCAATTCTCCAAAATTCATTTTTATTTCTAGTCTGACGCGACGCTTGAACGCGTTTCGTAATAACTTATTACATTTTCAAAGACTTTAGTTTACACACACACAACTGTAACCTGAAAACACTAAACAAAGTTTTACTTAATGCTAACATTAAACAGCTTGTCTTATATACTCGCAGTTGGGTGAGGTGATATGTTGCAACAGTTTTGCATGAGGTGAACAAACGTTTTACCAACACAAGACAGAACACGGTGCAATGGGTATAAATTGGATAAATGAGAGGGAAGAATGGAAGTAACTGCAAAGGGCCTATTGACTCATACTTCCTCTTGATGCTTCTATATTGGTACGGAGTCTTGAAGTGGGTAGAATATAGTTGTGCATTAATTGGCTGTTGATTGTTGGTGTTGACTTCTTGATGTGTAGTGCCTCGCAGATGTCAAGCCGCCTGCTATCGCTGTATCTATCGATGATTTCTGTGTTGTTTGTTAAGATTTCTCTGGTGATGGTCTTGTTGTAGGCAGTGATTATATTTTCCTTAATGGAACCCTGTTGCTTATGGATTGTTAATCGTGTGGAAAGAGATGATGTTGTTGTCTTGCCTATATACTGAGTTCTCTGGGGCTTACAGTTCCCAAGTGGGCATTTGAAGGCATAGACGACGTTGGTCTCTTTTAAGGCGTTCTGCTTTGTGTCTGGAGAGGTTTTCATGAGTAGGTTGGCCGTTTTTTTGGCTTTATAGCAAATCGTCAATTTTATCTTCTGATTTTTGTCTGTAGGGATAACGTTCCTATCAACAATATCTTTCAGGACCCTTTCCTCTGTTTTATGAGCTGTGGAAAAGAAGTTCCTGTAAAAAAGTCTAATAGGGGGTATAGGTGTTGTGTTATTTGACTCTTCAGAGGTTGCATGGCGTTTCACTTTACTTTTTATGATGTCTTCAACGTAACCGTTAGAGAAAACGTTATTGACTAGGACTCTCCTTACCCTACAGAGTTCTTCATCTACTTCTTTCCATCCTGAACTGTGGCTTAGAGCACGGTCGACGTAAGCGTTGACAACACTCCTCTTGTACCTGTCTGCGCGGTCACTATTAGCATTGAGGCACATTCCTGTGTTTGTTTTTTTAGTGTAGACTCCACCTGCCAAAAGTTGTTGGGGAATACAAACCTGGGTATGATTATGGAAATGTCAAGACCCACAAGCCTGGAAACCCACTTCGGCCAATCATCAGCCAGATACCCATACCCACATACAGACTGGCTAGGCGACTCAACAGGTTGCTGACTCCTTACGTACCCTGTGCTTTAAGCTTGAAGTCTCCCAAGGAATTTGTCGACTTACTGCGGGGAGCACGGGCCACGGGGATAATAGCCTCGTTGGATGTGGAGTCACTATTTACCAACGTACCTGTGGATGAGACAACCGGGATGATAGCAGACAGAGTGTATCGTGACCCCGGCTTGCACTCCTTTTGACATGCCAGAAAGCATACAGAGGAAATTACTCCAAGAATGCACTAAAGAGGCACCTTTTGTGTGCCCAGATGTGCACATGTTGAAGCAAGCAGATGGGGTCGCCATGGGCTCTCCCCTAGGTGTACTGTTTGCGAACTTCTACATGGGAAATCGAGCAGAGGGTCTTAGTTGACATGGACTTGAAACCAGCCATATACTGCAGGTATGTTGACGACATTTTTTCACAGGTACCTGATTCCAGATGTCTGCAGCAGCTGAAGGAGGCATTTGAGCAGAGTTCTGTGTTGAGTTTCACGTACGAGATGGAGAACAATGGGAAGCTGCCCTTTCTGAATGTAACAGTCAGGGAAAGGAGCGGAGGCTTCCATACTGCAGTATAAACCAAAGAAACAAACATAGGAATGTGCCTCAATGCCAATAGTGACTGCCCAGACAGGTACAAGAGGAGTGTTGTCAACGCTTATGTCGACTGTGCTCTAAGCCACAGCTCAGGATGGAAAGAAGTCGATGAAGAGCTCTGAAGGGTAAGGCAAGTCCTAGTCAATAACAGCTTCTCTAACGGTTTCGTTGAAGACATCATAAACATAAAAAAAAGGTAAAACGCCATGCAACTACTGAAGAGTCAACAAACACAACACTTGTATCCCCAATTATATTATTTTACAGAAACTTCTTATCGACTGCTCATAAAACAGAGGAAAGGGTCCTGAAAGGTATTGTTGATAGGAACGTCATCCTTACAAACAAAAATCAGAAACTACAATTGATAAATTATTATAAAACTAAATAAACAGCCAATCTACTTATGAAAAACTCCCTAGACACCAAGTAGAACGCTTTGAAGGAGACCAACGTCGTCTATGTCTTTAAATACCCATAAGGGGGCTGTAAGCACCAAAGAACTCAGAATATAGGGAAGACAGCAACGTCTCTTTCTAGGCGACTAACAATGCATAAGCAACAGGGAGCCATCAAGAAACACATAATCTCTTCTCACAACTGGACCATCACCAGAGAAATCTTAACAAACAACACAGAAATCATCGATAGGTACGGCGATAGCAGGCGGCTTGACATCAGCGAGGCACTACACATCAAAAAGTCAACACCAGCAATCAACAGCCAATTAATGCACAACTATATTCTACCTACTTCAAGACCCCGAACCAATATGGAAGCAGCAAGAGGAAGTATGGGCCAATAGACCTTCTGCAGTTACTTCCATTCATATGTTCACTTATCCAATTTATACCCATTGTTTCGTGTTCTGTCTTGTGTTTGTCACCTCACCCAAAACTTTTGTACTATGTCACCTCATCCAATAGTGTATTAACACGAAGAATTTGTGTAAATTAAGTCTTTAAAAATGTAATACGAATTACGAAACGCGTTCAGGCGTCAAACAATTAAAAAATTAATTTCGGAGAATTGTTATTTTTATTACCACCGACAGTGAAGAAAAACATAAGAAATATTGAGAAGATTCGTGTTAGAATTATTAATCTTACCTTTTCGGTCATATTCAACAACATATGTTTACAAGAAAGACTGCTACCAAAATATACTAATATTAAAAGGCTGTATATATGTATACGTACAAGTATTCGCTTCTCCTACCACCCAACATTATATTATTTATGTTGTACACTTTATTATATATAACTTTTTCTCATTTTTTCTCTTGCAGCACGCCAGTGGCCCAAGCTATAGCCGGATACCTTCTTGTAGTGAGCTTCGTAACGCACCTAGTGAACCCATCTCCCACTCCCTCCATGACCCAGCCCCAGTGCCACACCGGATCACCCATGTCACACGCCATCTCCCCTCTGCCACACTGCGTCTCCCGTCACCGGCGACAGAGAAACACGGTAGCTGTGGCGCAGCGGGACAGCGTGCGTGAGGAGGGGAAAATAGAACTAATAGAAGAAAGGGATAACGAACGGGGAACAGACAAAAATGAATGATTCGAGGCTCGGTGGACGAGTGTAGGTAGTGTTGGGAGCAGCTCGGTTTGCTTCTTCTGTATATATAGAGACAAGGCTGGTGTTGTGATCCTGGGAGCAGGCGAGTAACGGGATGGTGTTCATGACCTTATCCCGTATATTTGTGTTCTTCAAGAGGTTCTGATGATGATGTGTGACTAGGGCACGAAGGCAGTTGTTCCGGGATACGTCACGCTGTGTTAAACATTAGAGTTTAAAATATCGCAAAATCTAAAGTTATTAAGAAAATTCCTGTAAATACAATGACAGAAAAATTCAGTTAAGAACTAGCGGCACATTCTATGTGTAAGAGATAAGAAAAATCAGAAAGAAGGTGAAAATTCTATACTAAACTAACAAGGTTCGTGTTAAAAAAAATTTGCTTGCTTAATTAACTGGTAAATATTATTCTCAATGTACATATAAGTTTTACACAGTGACGCTCCTTACCAGTGTAGTCTGTTCATGATTGATACAGGTTAGACAAGGATGCAGGCAATATATATATATATATATATATATATATATATATATATATTGGTGTATACTGGCAGCAGGTTTTCTTTCAAACATGTTTCATTGAATATGACCGCATATTCTGTATTTATTATTTTCTGGTTTAGGGCTTCTATCCCTCTAACTATTTTCTTAGCATCAGGGCTTAATTGAAATAGGAGTTCTCCAAAACTCATTTTCGTACTTTTAAGGTGAAGAAAAGAAGTGATTTACTATAGAGTGTATTACACTTATTTGTATAATTTGCACGACGTTTCGAACCTCCATGGTTCATTCTCAAGTGAACAGATCTTACAATACTAGTTGATTTTATACCCGCATTAGGTCAGGTGATAATACAATGAAGGTGAAAACATGGGGGGATACATAAGGGAGCTGCATAGGGGCTGCAGAAGGCTTATTGGCCCATACGAGGCATCTCCTATCTAAACACAAAGATTAATCCAGTGTAATTGGCCTGTTATGTTGGACATTGTCTTCTGTGTTGGCATCGATATGTTCTTGTCTTGTCCTTACTCTCATGGTGGGTAGAGTAAATAGTTCCGTGATTTGGGTGTTCATGGTAGGTCGCTCTATTCTTATGTGAATTGCCTCAAGAATTTGTGATCTTCTTGAATCTTGGGTTTTGTCTATTATGCAAGTATTCTTGTTCAACATTTCTCTTGTTAGAGTAATGTCATGGGCTTGTCTCATGTGATTCCTAGGGGCACCAGATTGAAGATGGCATGTCAAACGCCTCGTCAGCTTGGTCGACGTCATACCTATGTACTTACATTGAAGGTTACATCCTTCGTGGGGGCAAGTGTACATGTATACAACGCTTGACTGCTGTAGAGGGTTCTCCGTCGGCTTCGGGCTGTTTTTGATAAGGAGTTCGGAAGTCTTCTTGGTTTTGTAGAATATTATCAGGTGAACAAAATTAGCGACATCCTAAGTGACGACTCCAAATTTCAACGAATCACGAGGAACCCCGTAGAAGACCTTAAGCGGAAAGTAAACAAAACAATTACAGCAATCAACGCAAAGAAAGGTAGTGTGCATTTCAATAAACTTCAAGGCGACTATGGCTTAGGATATGCCTACGGCAATGTTAAGACGCATAAACCAGGTAACCCACTACGCCCTATAATCAGCCAAATACCAACCCCAACTTATCACCTGGCAAAGAAACTCAATGAACTCCTAACTCCATACACTCCAAGTAAGTTTAGTCTACAATCATCAGCAGATTTCCTAGAATTGATCAAATCTACCCAGCCCGATGGAATCATCGCTTCCCTGGACGTTGAATCCCTTTTTACCAACGTCCCAGTCGACACAACCATAGGAATGATACTGGACAGAGTATACAGAGACGAGAGCACCCCCAAATTAGACATACCTGAGCCACACTTGAAAAGTCTTCTCGAAGCATGTACAAAGAAAGCCCCTTTCATCAGTCCACAAGGAGACATGTATTTACAAATAGACGGAGTAGCAATGGGCTCCCCCTTAGGAGTTTTATTTGCTAATTTTTATATGGGAACCATCGAAGATAGGGTCTTCAGTAGCAGACAAAAACCAACTTTATACTGCCGTTATGTAGATGACATATTCGTAATAGTAAAAGACTCAGATGAACTAATTGACCTAAAAAGACACCTAGAGAGAGAGTCAGTACTCCGATTTACACATGAAAATAGTGAAAATAACAGTCTGCCATTCTTGGATGTACTAATAACAAAAACAGGAACCTCTTTAAGCACCAACGTATATACCAAGCCCACCAACATAGGATTATGCCTGAACGGTAGAAGCGAGTGCCCCCAAAGATACAAAGCCAGTGTTCTCAATGCTTATATTCGTCGAGCGCTTACCCACTGCTCTGAATGGAGCAACGTGAGTAGAGAGTTTGAAAGAGTAACTCAGGTATTGGTGAACAACGGATATAGCAACGCGGAAATAAACGCTGCTATAAGAAGACACTTGGACCGTTGGTATAATTCAGAACCTAGAACAGAAACCACAACACCCCCAATAAAATTATATTACAAATCAACCATGCACAGTGAACATATAAAAGAGGAAAGAATAATGAAAGAAATAATCCGTAAAGGAGTAAAAAGCACTACTCCTAACCAAAACATAAACCTGATAATATTCTACAAAACCAAGAAGACTTCCGAACTCCTTATCAAAAACAGCCCGAAGCCGACGGAGAACCCTCTACAGCAGTCAAGCGTTGTATACATGTACACTTGCCCCCACGAAGGATGTAACCTTCAATGTAAGTACATAGGT
Organism: Procambarus clarkii; assembly: GCF_040958095.1. Lineage (NCBI taxonomy): Eukaryota > Metazoa > Arthropoda > Malacostraca > Decapoda > Cambaridae > Procambarus > Procambarus clarkii. The sequence continues at coordinate 28,123,742 of NC_091174.1, forward strand.
ATGACGTCGACCAAGCTGACGAGGCGTTTGACATGCCATCTTCAATCTGGTGCCCCTAGGAATCACATGAGACAAGCCCATGACATTACTCTAACAAGAGAAATATTGAACAAGAATACTTGCATAATAGACAAAACCCAAGATTCAAGAAGATTACAAATTCTTGAGGCAATTCACATAAGAATAGAGCGACCTACCATGAACACCCAAATCACGGAACTATTTACTCTACCCACCATGAGAGTAAGGACAAGACAAGAACATATCGATGCCAACACAGAAGACAATGTCCAACATAACAGGCCAATTACACTGGATTAATCTTTGTGTTTAGATAGGAGATGCCTCGTATGGGCCAATAAGCCTTCTGCAGCCCCTATGTATCCCCCCATGTTTTCACCTTCATTGTATTATCACCTGACCTAATGCGGGTATAAAATCAACTAGTATTGTAAGATCTGTTCACTTGAGAATGAACCATGGAGGTTCGAAAAGTCGTGCAAATTATACAAATAAGTGTAATACACTCTATAGTAAATCACTTCTTTTCTTCACCTTAAAAGTACGAAAATGAGTTTTGGAGAACTCCTATTTCAATTAAGCCCTGATGCTAAGAAAATAGTTAGAGGGATAGAAGCCCTAAACCAGAAAATAATAAATACAGAATATGCGGTCATATTCAATGAAATATATATATATATATATATATATATATGCAATTGACGATCACAAAACACTGATCATTTTATGCGGAAAATCCACAGAGAAATATGAAATGAGGTGAACGTTTCGGCTTTGTTAAAGCCTTTGTCAACACCAGACTGACTAAGGAGAAGGGAGAAGGGGGGAAGATATATAGGCCGACACCTGACCACCCCATCCCAAGGGTTGGTCAGGTGTAATTAACCAAAAACAGGTATAGCTTAGCTTAGAACGGTCAAAGAGGATTAAGCGGTCAGAGAATAAGGATGAAAGATTAAAGAAAAGCCTCATGAACACACAATATATGAATATACAATTATAATGAGACATTGTAAGCCTCTCTATCAGAGTTGTTTCTTAAACTGTTGTGCAATATTATAACTTAAAAATGGATCAAGTTTGTACATTCCAGTACTAACATTAAGAAGATTTGGACACTGACTGATTAGAGCAGACTCAATCAAATTCCGTTCCACGAAATCCCCACAATTGGTAATGCTTTTTGCCCCATTCCAGTTAATATTGTGATCGCATAAACTCGTATGTAGATACAATGCATTAGACGTTTGGGCAGTTCTAATACTATAAGCATGTTGTGACAACCGCAATTGTAAGGACTTTCCTGTTTGTCCAAGGTACACAGAATCACAATCATTGCAGGGAATCGAATACACACAACCTGCTGTATCAGGGGAGTTTTTTATTAAATTGGATTTGATCGTACTATTAGTGAACACCAAATTTATATTAAGTTTCTTAAAAATCAGAGACAATTTTTCAAGTCCACTCGCATAAGGTACCACCAATGAGTTAATAATTTTTGGTTTCGCTTTAGGGACGTGATTATAAAACGTACGCTTGGCTTGTACAAACTAGAAATCCAAAAACCTCTTAGGATATTGTAAACTCTTCCCAATTTCATATATTTTAGCAATCTCTTCATCAAAAAACTCAGGGCTGCAAACCCTCAAAGCTCGTAGAAACATTCCTGAAAATACTGCCTGTTTAACTTTACTATGATGATTTGAATAAAAATGAACATACGACCCCACGTTGGTAGGTTTCCTATACACATTAAATTTGAACTTTCTAGTGACTCTGAATCATAATGTCCAAAAACGGAAGAGTACCATTCTCCTCAGTCTCACAAGTGAATTTTATTGAAGGTACCAAAGAATTGAGTTCATTAAGAAAAACTATCTGGTCTTTGTCTGTTACGGCCCTCTCGGGACGCAACGGGGTTCTTACTCTGATGTCGTTAGAGGAAGATATATATATCCGACCCCAAGCCAGTAGAGGCTTTCAAGGGATGCGATCCGTGACGCAAGTAACTTAAAAGGGAGTAGGGAAAGAAAGCTAAGAACTTAATATAATATAATGTTCACCATCACCATTTAAATATATAAAAGTAAAACGTACACAAGGGGGAGGGGTATTAACACTTTACAAAGGGGATCAACACTGTAGTCTTCTGCTGGAGACTATGGATCCTCGAAGCTAGGTGCTGAGTCCGCGGTGCTTTCTTCGTGGCCTCAAGACGTGTCCTCTGAGAACGCCGAGCCTACCCTGGCCACAGGTCAGCCACTACACAGGTCCACTGGGGGCACCGTCGTGGAGGCCGTCAACCACACGTCCAGCAGGTCTGCTGGCAGGTACTGAGCCACCAAGGCTGGTACGGCCACTCCACGAACGATAAAAGGGGTACGCCCTAGACAGGAGTCTCGTGTGATATCACCAATCACCCTCCTGTCCTCAATACCCCAGTGGATTATCGTCTCCAACCGTCGGTCCCGGGTAAATCCTTTCACTGCCACTCCACTGGCAGGCTTAACACACCACAGTGTTCTTCCGGGGGGACGACGTCTCAACAGCTGCAGCAAACTTCACAGTATGGAGACTGGTTGCCTCGGGTAGACTGACTCCACCTTCAACACAATGGTCCCAGGTCGGCTCTGTAAGCAGACACGTCATCAATAACTGGGACACTAATACACCACACTCACAGGCTCAAATACTAACACCTGACGCATCCAGTCCATAGATGGCGCTGTCGTCGGAGCACCACCTCACCAGAGGTCAGGAGCGGCGGTGTTGAGCGCTGAACCAGACTGGAAACTGGTCCTCGAGGCCAGTACACGCTGTCCTCACTAGGTGTCGTCGTTCGTTTGGCGGGGGTTTCGGGAGCTGACCCACAGATGGCGTGTTTGTCACTGCTCCAGGCTCGGACGCTGGATCCGGGTTCGTAACATTGTCACACGGCCATAAGCACAAAATATCATCAACATACCTATACCAAACCACATTAGCCGGGATAATCCTGGATAAGATTTTTGTTTCAAAGAATTCCATATACAAATTGCTTAAAACTGGGGACAGGGGATTGCCCATCGCCATACCAAATGTTTGTTTGAAAAATTTTCCATTAAAACTAAAATAATTGTCTTTTATACACAATTTAATAAGTTCCAATACTTTATTGGTCTGCAATAAACTAAAGTTCCTGTTGATGATCTGTTAGAATTTCTACGTGAGGAACTGCCTAAATATAATTTGAGCTTGCAGACCAATAAAGTATTGGAACTTATTAAATTGTGTATAAAAGACAATTATTTTAGTTTTAATGGAAAATTTTTCAAACAAACATTTGGTATGGCGATGGGCAATCCCCTGTCCCCAGTTTTAAGCAATTTGTATATGGAATTCTTTGAAACAAAAATCTTATCCAGGATTATCCCGGCTAATGTGGTTTGGTATAGGTATGTTGATGATATTTTGTGCTTATGGCCGTGTGACAAAGACCAGATAGTTTTTCTTAATGAACTCAATTCTTTGGTACCTTCAATAAAATTCACTTGTGAGACTGAGGAGAATGGTACTCTTCCGTTTTTGGACATTATGATTCATAGAGTCACTAGAAAGTTCAAATTTAATGTGTATAGGAAACCTACCAACGTGGGGTCGTATGTTCATTTTTATTCGAATCATCATAGTAAAGTTAAACAGGCAGTATTTTCAGGAATGTTTCTACGAGCTTTGGGGGTTTGCAGCCCTGAGTTTTTTGATGAAGAGATTGCTAAAATATATGAAATTGGGAAGAGTTTACAATATCCTAAGAGGTTTTTGGAATTCTCGTTTGTTCAAGCCAAGCGTACGTTTTATAATCACGTCCCTAAAGCGAAACCAAAAATTATTAACTCATTGGTGGTACCTTATGCGAGTGGACTTGAAAAATTGTCTCTGATTTTTAAGAAACTTAATATAAATTTGGTGTTCACTAATAGTACGATCAAATCCAATTTAATAAAAAACTCCCCTGATACAGCAGGTTGTGTGTATTCGATTCCCTGCAATGATTGTGATTCTGTGTACCTTGGACAAACAGGAAAGTCCTTACAATTGCGGTTGTCACAACATGCTTATAGTATTAGAACTGCCCAAACGTCTAATGCATTGTATCTACATACGAGTTTATGCGATCACAATATTAACTGGAATGGGGCAAAAAGCATTACCAATTGTGGGGATTTCGTGGAACGGAATTTGATTGAGTCTGCTCTAATCAGTCAGTGTCCAAATCTTCTTAATGTTAGTACTGGAATGTACAAACTTGATCCATTTTTAAGTTATAATATTGCACAACAGTTTAAGAAACAACTCTGATAGAGAGGCTTACAATGTCTCATTATAATTGTATATTCATATATTGTGTGTTCATGAGGCTTTTCTTTAATCTTTCATCCTTATTCTCTGACCGCTTAATCCTCTTTGACCATTCTAAACTAAGCTATACCTGTTTTTGGTTAATTACACCTGACCAACCCTTGGGATGGGGTGGTCAGGTGTCGGCCTATATATCTTCCCCCCTTCTCCCTTCTCCTTAGTCAGTCTGGTGTTGACAAAGGCTTTAACAAAGCCGAAACGTTCACCTCATTTCATATTTCTCTGTGGATTTTCCATATATATATATATATATATATATATATATATATATATATATATATATATATATATATATATATATATATATATATATATATATATATATATATATATATATATATATATATATATATATGAGTATGTGTGTGTGTGACAGAAAGGTCTGCAAAACGCGCGAGCCAAGAATCACTAAGAACTCTTTGGGACCAGGCCACGATTCGAACCCCCGCTGTCGGGATCATCTTATGACGTACATGGTATTATAACCACCACACCAATAGACATCTCTTGGTGTAATGGATTTATTTCATATTCATATTTCTATTCATATTAGAAAAATCATAATATCATAATATATGATCATATTTCTCTGTGGATTTTCCGCATATATATATATATATATATATATATATATATATATATATATATATATATATATATATATATATATATATATATATATATATATATATATATATATATATATATATATATATATATATATATATATGCGGTAAAATTCTTCTTCAATCCTGCCTATTAAATGCCTATCATATATGATTAGATATTAGGTAAACTACATATATGTACTTCTGATGTCTAAATGAAATTTCGCTCATGTATATAAAAATACATATGACCAATTGTTAATTTATCAGAAATGCTGAAACAATAAGGATATTTATTCCTCACTACACACACAGCCCTGACCCACCATCTGCTATCATAAGGTTCAATTATATATATATACACATATGCTGTAAATCCATCATCAATATTTATCTTATTATTTATTTCAAGTGAGATATTGTAGAAAGAATTTGTGTAAAACAAAATGTACGGATGAATAAGGTAAATTTGGTGAGAAGTGAAGTTGTACTTTAGACTTGTATATAGTGGTAGAGTAGTAACAAACTTGAATTCTGCAAAACAATTTGAAGAGAAAATGAAACAACACTTTATAGTCAATTGAAAAGTTATTCATCCTCAACACCAAGTGAATGAGAGAGAGCTCATTACCCTGTTTGTCGAAGTTGATTGTTTTTGCAATATAATGTAAAGTTTTGAATATATGCATAGACGCAAAAGAATGATATATACACAACTACCAATGTACCGAGCTTTGTAAACAGACTGTGTGGGGTGTTATGAACACGCTAGTTCTATTTCAAGGGTATTGTGTGATCTGAAATGTTTGGACCAGAGTATATTTGACGATAAGGGATGTGTTTGTATTAAAAAGAACATTTTAGATGAGCTAAATGGTATTTACTCGCTCAGTATGTGATGTCAGAGGTGTTCCATTACTGCTGGGCGCTGGCAGTAACGGAACAGTTACATCCCAGCGCCCTCTCTCTTCGCAGTTCATACCAGAACCTGTTCAGCTCATCAAGAATGTCTTTTCTTTCTCAAGCACCTGATATAGAAGTGTGTTCCAGAAAAGCTACTGCTAGAATATGTATTCCTTAAGTAATCACATTTTGGATCGAGCACAAGATTAGCGTGGATTGTGCATGACTTTTATTGATATGAAGCATTATTTGTTGCTGATAAATTGAGTGTTGTTATTACACACCAAATGGATTCGTCTGATTCCACGGAACCATTAACTCTGAAACTCTTCAAACCGATATTTGAACAATGGAAGCAATGGTTACCCTGCCCATTTCACCCTGAAAGAAGGTGAAAGCTAGTTTCATTACAGAGTCATTGGAAGATAAAAAAAAAAAAACGTGCATTTGCAGAGACAACTGCAATGTTCGTCTTGTTGCGCCACTTTCCTCTAAGTCGCTGACTCCAAGAATCAATTCTAGCATGAAGCGCTAAATACCAGGCAGTAAATCGCTACACTTACTACTACTTCAGTACTAGAAGGCGCTGTACATTAGATATGAAGCCTAGCAGGGGCCGCTACGCAATACCTGTCAATTGCTTTTCTATCTGCTCAAATGGCGTGTTTTAAGAATTTCAGGATCATTGCTATATGCTTAGATCCTTCTCTGTCGTGATATTCTACCTTCTCTGCATGTCTAATCTCTGTCGGTCTGTCTCTCTATGTCCTTATCTATATCCTACTCTCTATGTCCTTATATCTATCCTACTCTCATTACTTTGTGTAATCGTGACTTTCTTGGGCACATTGTTGGAACTAAGATGTTGCATCACTGATATATTTTTGTGTTCATTTAGTGGTAGTTCTTTTCTAGTGAGCATTTGCTAGTGTATAACAACTGTTTACTAGTGCATTGCATGACAGAAGGTGTTGATAGCATCTGTTCATCCAATATTCCTGCCCAAGAGAGAGACGAAAACTCAAGTATATCCATTATATCACTCAGCGAGAACCAGAACTCGAACACTGTCTTAAAGGTCTCTGCTATAGACTTTAAGAGTACAGCATCACTGAACAGTTGATATATACAGTCAGTGTCATCGGCTGAAGTTGACCAGACTCAGCAAGTACATATATTCAGGCGATGAGTCACAATAACGTGGCTGAAGTATGTTGACCAGACCACACACTAGAAATTGAAGGGACGACGACGTTTCGGTCCGTCCTGGACCATTCTCAAGTCGATTGTGAGATCGACTTGAGAACGGTCCAGGACGGACCGAAACGTCGTCGTCCCTTCAATTTCTAGTGTGTGGTCTGGTCAACAAGTACATATATTGTAAGGCGAGAGTGTAAACAAGGTTGGACACGAAAAGATATGCTCCCGCAGATTAATCTGGTGCAGTTTTTCAACAGTCAGTATCTTTAAGTTTTGTAATGCTGCGTGTTGTCTGACCTTGGCAATACAACCAAACATTGAAGGTGGTCTTTGTCATAACATTAATCAACCAGCTTCTTAGAACAGTTATATCCTCAATTTCACTTTAACCACGATCTACAGAATCGAAATTTATGGGACATTTCCCCGTTTGTCTGTGTTCAGCCTATGTAACGGGGTGAGTGTAAGAGACTGACAACCAGTTCATTCTGCCACACTGACAACCAATTCACTGTGTCCTATTGACAACCAGTTCACCTGTGTCACACTGACAAACCGTTCAGTTTAGCCTCTCAAGTAGTCCATTCAACTAAGACGTGAAATACCGTACGTACTGATATATTAAACTTTTGTTTTGTTTGCAATCTCTTATTCAAATTTAATATATAAATAGATGTACTCTTTTATGGTATATCATCTTGCAAGGAAAACGTAGGCAAGAGTCAGTGATAAAATATAACCACATAGCAACTCGGATTTAGGCTAATATTCAGTAGCGTTTTCTAAGTGCATTATCCCCAAATATTTAATTCGGTCCCTCTGGTCTTGTTCCAAAAGTTAGAATATGCATCTCCCAGTGTGGTATGAGATTACCTTATCAACAATGCACTCATTCTAGCAGACGCAACATGAGCCAATTCTTTTTTTTTTGAGGTTTGTGGCTTCAATGCAAAGTTGCAATAACGAAATAACTATCGTTCGATAAACGTTGAGGTTATGTTGTGTTTTCAGGGATACGGTTGGATTACATTGGTTAAGCAGGTTCTGGTGTTTGATACCACGTGGATAATAATAGGTTCCACATGCGCTAGTGGCGAGCGGAGTGCATTGAGGAACTCACAAGTGCCATTTAATTCCATCCACATTCAGGTTCGATGATACACGCATCTTGGGGCCACAGACATTCCATGCGAGTAATGTATTCTGAGCTGCCAGCCGGTCAGTAAGACAGGAAATATGGCAATAAACACAGCAAGCGTGAAGATCGTCCATCCGTGTTGGGTAGAGTATCGATAGGTTGAACGACCTGTGGAAACGGCCGCTACAGGAGAGTCCTTAAGAAGAGATGGACAGCCGTAAGTATAAGTTATAATTGACAGCAAACCGCTGAAGGCCCCGACATAACTGCCAAGGGATACAATATACAGGTAATTAAGTCATATTTATTAGACGTCTGGCCATTGGCAAGTTGAATTAACGAGATTTAATTGGTGAATCCCACCAGCATCCAGTTGCCAACCCTCCCCTTTATATGCCTGGAGAATGATAAGCCACCTCTTGGGGGGTAGAAATAGCCTAAGCTACTCTATCCCTTTGAGATGTATTTTTTTATTATCTCAATAAACATACTTGAACTTGAACTTGATAAGCCATCATCAATATTCCTTGTACTCTCCCACTGTCACTCAGACCCTAGAGTACATACCTGACACTACGCTTCTACAGAATACATTGAAACTCAGCCTCTAAAGTACACATATGCTATTCCGATCTTAAAGTATTGGCCTGGAATTCAAGACGAACAACACATACTTGTATTGAACAACACATACTTGAACAACACATACAACACATATATACAACACATACTTGAACAACACATACAAGTATTCTGCACCTTTAGTACTCATCTGGTACTCTTTCCTTTCATAACATACCTGATTGATTGATTAATAAAGGTTAAGCACGGACATGTGCTTAACCTCATGCCCGTGCCACCTCTGTGGCACGGGCATGAGTAGCACGTAAGAGAACACACTTGTTATTCTGTCTCTTCAACAAGAACCTGGGATTTTCTCCCACCTAAGTTATCTTGTTCCCTCTGTGATGCACACACACACACACACACACACACACACACACACACACACACACACACACACACACACACACACACACACACACACACACACACACACACACATAGGGCAACCCGTTCTCGCACTGGCTTATAGTCAATATTGGCTTATTAATAAGTGCATATGTTACATACTAATTTATTGTGAATATTTTAGTTTACCTTGAAAAGCTGAATAGAAAACACCGACCTAACCTAACCTTCTTAGTATGTTAAGATAAGCATCTTATTGCTTCTTAATTACAATGAGTACTTAACCTATACCTATACTGTTATTACAGTTTTATAAAAATAATGAAACACAACCAAAATATTTTAATAAATTGTAAGGTAACTCAGGATATTGCCAAATATTGTATAAAATCTCTCGTGTTTAATAAAACTGAAAAATAAATTCCTAATATTAAAACTGGTGTTTAGCAAATCTGTAGGAAGAGTTTGTACCTGAAAAAACTAAATATAACTTGGCATATACCACATATGTATTTATTAATCAGCCAAATAGTGACTATAAGCAATAAGTCATATATGTACTGTCTTGTGCGAGAGTGGGTTGCATAGGAAGCCGGTGTCTGATTGTACAGCACGCTGGATGCGTGATCCTGGGGTCCCGGGTTCGACTCCCGGAGCCGGCGAGATACAATGTGCCGAGTTTCTTTCACCCTGATGTACCTGTTACTTAACAGTAAATAGGTACTTGAGAGTTAGTCAGCTGTTACGGGCTGCTTCCTGGTGTGTGTGTGTGTGTGTGTGTGTGTGTGTGTGTGTGTGTGCAGTGGGAAAAAAACAATTAGTAACAGTTGATTGATAGTTGAGAGGCGGGCCGAAAGAGCAGAGCTCAACCCCCGCAAGCTTAACTAGGTGAATACAACTAGATGAATACACAGCACTTACATTTTTTTACTGGTCCTTGACGCTCTCACGCACATCCAGTACTTCTCTCCTGGTATTCTGCAGTTCACACACGCATGCACAGACATACACACTGTCATACATATACACATACAACAGCTTTAAGTGTTTGTTTCCATCCCCAACTATAAGGCCTGATTCGAGATGGGATACCGCAGACCCTCCCCTTTCACACACACACACACACACACACACACACACACACACACACACACACACACACACACACACACACACACACACACACACACACACACACACACACACATGCTCACATAAGGTGCTCACATATCTCACCGGTCACATTACACCTTACTAATCCGGTAGCACTATAACTGGCCTTAATCTTCAATATGTTGCATCTGTCATTACCAATTTTGATTCTCGCACTCTCGAAAGTTTTATTTTTCTTTCTATGAAAACCGCTAAGATGGCTGATCATCGAGAGTTATAAACAAATTCAGAGACAAGTGGCTTGATGCCTGGGTTCCCATAGAGGAATTTAAATTGCTCCTCCTCTCTTGCAATAATCCTCGTCGAGTCACCCAAAGAGCCAACAACAAGACTTCAACACGACAGTGGCTAACATAGTACCACGAAGTAATGATCACGTCCACTATGATATCATAGTCTTGGTCGTCGCCCGACCCTAACGACAGTCGCTAGAGGACTTAAAACACTTCGAAGGTTCTCGTCAATTGTTATTTTGGTACAAGGCTGTGAAGCAGCTCTACCCTCGAGATGGTGTTAGGGATCATTAAGTGAGTCAGCGAGTCTTTTAGTGAGTCAGGTGTGAGACAAGTACGGGGAAAAGGCTTCGAGTGAAAGCCGATGTAACTAAATAATAATTCAATAAATAATATATCACTATAACATAAGTTCCTTTACGTTGAAGAAGAGTATCACTGCCACCAGAGCCAGCCAAGGAACGTGTCCCCCGCCACTCGTAAGGCCACAGAATGAGTCTCACTGAACACACTCGTGGTTACTCTCATTGACACTGGCATACACACAGCCTCATCCTCCTAAAGTTTCCCATCGCCAAGACATGTCGTACTAAAGTGCCCTTATCCTAACCTACCAGAGGACCCAAAATAGAAAACGGGGCAATATATCAATTTCGCGAGCCATTGCCATTTGCTAGTACAACAATATTTGGCTTCATATAAAGTAAACGTCAAAATGCGACGTTCTATTAGTAGGGCAGGTTGAAACACATCGGGAAATTGACTAGTAATCAACAGTAAACTTGTAACACATTTGTCAGGCAAAAACGCGAATTAAGCACATTAATTATATCATATCATAGGAATATAGAAATTGTACACAATGCAGAGATATAAATTCCTGTAAACTGTAGGACAATAACAAATGGCTGTTGCAGGACGCCAAGGCACTAATAATCACTGTTATATAACTGGTCCACTAACACTATAATTAGTAGGTAAAAATACACCAGTCTACTCCTGACACAGTAAATTAAATAGTACAGATCGAGCCACACAGATTGCGTTCAGTGTGAAAGAAATACTTAACACAAAGATGCAATATATATCTCAGAACACTATGGTAACAAATGACCGTAAATGTGTGATCAGACACTACGCAGCTGCCTGATGGGTTACCACACTGGCGAACACTACGCAGCTCCCTGATGGGTTACCACACTGGCGAACACTACGCAGCTGCCTGATGGGTTACCACACTGGCGAACACTACGCAGCTGCCTGATGGGTTACCACACTGGCGAACACTACGCAGCTCCCTGATGGGTTACCACACTGGCGAACACTACGCAGCTCCCTGATGGGTTACCACACTGGCGAACACTACGCAGCTCCCTGATGGGTTACCACACTGGCGAACACTACGCAGCTCCCTGATGGGTTACCACACTGGCGAACACTACGCAGCTCCCTGATGGGTTACCACACTGGCGAACACTACGCAGCTCCCTGATGGGTTACCACACTGGCGAACACTACGCAGCTCCCTGATGGGTTACCACACTGGCGAACACTACGCAGCTCCCTGATGGGTTACCACACTGGCGAACACTACGCAGCTGCCTGATGGGTTACCACACTGGCGAACAATCTGTCAGCGCAAAACGTTGCTTTGGTTGCAGATTTCGGTCCATTTCAGACGCTGATAAAGTCTTCTTTAACCAGGTGGTCGATACAGAGGAATAGATCACTAGGTAACACAGAATAAGTGACAATTCAACACTAACGTACCTGGCCAGGCCTCCTCGCTCACTGAGTCCTTCCTCAGTTTGTTATTCGATGACAACGTCGACTCACCTATGGCTAAAGATTCACCTCTCAGGTGCTGCTCGTGGCTCCTTAGTGCAGGCGAATGTGCTGTGCAGTAGCACTAAACACGCCGTGGGATGACAAATACAGTGTTACAATTACAGTAACAGCTGTTACAGGCTCGCAGCTGTACTCACAGTTACGTTGGTGGTTAGCAGCACTCCCTATAGGGCATAGGGACAACATATACTCTACGCACTATATACACTACCTTGGAACTATAAAGAGTTAAACAGTTTGGGGATTCTGCTTGTTGCCTAAACTGGATACTCACACATGAGTAAAAGCGTCTTTTTGAATCTGAAGACATTTGATTTGGCCGAATCTAGGGTCGTCTCTACGACGGGGACCCACTGCACAGAATGCCAACATACCCGGGCAGCCGGTCGGCCGAGCGGACAGCACGCTGGACTTGTGATCCTGTGGTCCTGGGTTCGATCCCAGGCGCCGGCAAGAAACAATGGGCAGTTTCTTTCACCCTATGCCCCTGTTACCTAGCAGTAAAATAGGTACCTGGGTGTTAGTCAGCTGTCACGGGCTGCTTCCTGGGGGTGGAGGCCTGGTCGAGGACCGGGCCGCGGGGACACTAAAAAGCCCCGAAATCATCTCAAGATAACCTCAAGATAACCCGCAACAGCGTGGCTGACGAGCTGGTTTCTTAGTACAACAGAAATGCCTAATCGAATAGGACGACATCTCTCACAATGACCGAATCACAGAGAAGCTCTTGAATCAAAGAGGGATAGTGGAATTTCCCCAAACAGGTAGGGTAGTGCATGCATGACCTCACACTACGAGGAGTGAACTGACCTCGTACCAGCAGGTGAGCACAAATGAAAGGGATAAGTGACTTCATCACTATCAACTCTCTCCTGTGAACTACCACCGACTCATCGTGTTCTACCTCAGAACAGATGGCTCATCTGATGACTTTAGTATCTTCCACAAAGGAAGAATGAAGCCTGTAGGAGCATCGTTGGACTGCTCACATCGCTCCCTATCCTATGATTGCCAAACATAATGATCATAGCTGGACGTATTAGCAGTTGAGGACTGTTCACATGAGTGCACAAGACCACGAAGCCATACCATTGCTCTTAGCATGCACAACCCTTTGCACACTCAAGGCAATGTGTATTCTCGAGCACTCACACATAGTGCAGCCCATCCTCCTCCTGTTTACTTAGTAATGGACAATTAGAATGGAGAATTTGGTATCATTAAATGTGGACAAACTGGAAAACGTTTTAAATTTATATTGCTAATAAAACTGAACTTAACCTAACCATACTTGTCCTAATACATCTCATCTGAGGCCTAATTTAATACATATATGTGCTATACTAGACCTAAGAATATTTAAGTTTGATTTTTAACTATATTTTTTTCCGGACTCTCTATAGTGAATAGTACCAAATTGTACTATTTTATTGTCCTCTACGTTAATATTTGTACGATGGTCAACATAATTACCGAAAATACTTGCTAAGTAGGAGGACGGGTTGTATTTTGGGACTTGAAGAGGTATGTAGGTATATACACCACTGGACACCTCCCTGTAGGTATATACACCACTGGACACCTCCCTGTAGGTATATACACCACTGGACACCTCCCTGTAGGTATATACACCACTGGATACCTCCCTGTAGGTATATACACCACTGGACACCTCCATGTAGGTATATACACCACTGGACACCTCCCTGTAGGTATATACACCACTGGACACCTCCCTGTAGGTATATACACCACTGGATACCTCCCTGTAGGTATATACACCACTGGACACCTCCATGTAGGTATATACACCACTGGACACCTCCCTGTAGGTATATACACCACTGGACACCTCCCTGTAGGTATATACACCACTGGACACCTCCCTTTAGGTATATACACCACTGGACACCTCCCTGTAGGTATATACACCACTGGACACCTCCATGTAGGTATATACACCACTGGACACCTCCATGTAGGTATATACACCACTGGACACCTCCCTGTAGGTATATACACCACTGGACACCTCCCTGTAGGTATATACACCACTGGACACCTCCCTGTAGGTATATACACCACTGGACACCTCCCTGTAGGTATATACACCACTGGACACCTCCCTGTAGGTATATACACCACTGGACACCTCCCTGTAGGTATATACACCACTGGACACCTCCATGTAGGTATATACACCACTGGACACCTCCATGTAGGTATATACACCACTGGACACCTCCCTGTAGGTATATACACCACTGGACACCTCCCTGTAGGTATATACACCACTGGACACCTCCCTGTAGGTATATACACCACTGGACACCTCCCTGTAGGTATATACACCACTGGACACCTCCCTGTAGGTATATACACCACTGGACACCTCCCTGTATGTATATACACCACTGGACACCTCCCTGTAGGTATATACACCACTGGACACCTCCCTGTAGGTATATACACCACTGGACACCTCCCTGTAGGTATATACACCACTGGACACCTCCCTGTAGGTATATACACCACTGGACACCTTCTTGAGGGTATATAAATCACCGAAAACCTCCCTTTTGTTTCCAAAAAAAAATAATTGGACACTTCGTGAGAGTAAATATATCTGGTGGACACACAGTGAGTTAAAACATCCCTGGAGGACACTATGTTGATTTAAACATAACTGGGGGACTCAGTGTGGATATAAACACAGATGATGGCCTCAGTGTTGGTGCAAACATGACTGGTGGATGACTCACTGGGAGTGATAATACCAAGAAGCATCCACATGCATGTCTCCCTCCATCCCATCTCTCTCTCTCTCTCTCTCTCTCTCTCTCTCTCTCTCTCTCTCTCTCTCTCTCTCTCTCTCTCTCTCTCTCTCTCTCTCTCTCTCTCTCTCTCTCTCTCTCTCTCTCTCTCTCTCTCTCTCTCTCTCTCTCAGACCACCTGTTCCCTAGACACGGTTGTGTATATAAAAAAAGCATTTAGCAATAATTTGTCGACTGTAATGACGCTGCTGATGAAGCAAGTAACAATAGCCACGATTGTTGACACCGTGAAAGTCACTCGCTCTAAACCTTGCGTTTCTAGCATAACTTCTAGACTATTATTGAGTAGTTTTTTGTGATATGGATGCTCTAGAGCCAAAATTTATATATAAATAAATTTGTGTTTTCTGCCTGTGTTTTTCTTTTTTGTCCTTAATTTAACATTTGAGGAATAAAGTTGAGCAGCGACAAGTTTAAACTGGCTTCAGAACATAACTAATTGAAGCCCATGGTTCTTCGCACTAGATAGAGTCAGTAATGAGGTGTTTTTAGAATCACTAAAACCTATAGAATTTGGATGCTGTAGTTGAAGGCATCAAATATGGTGTTCGTCACGTGTGAAGGCCGGATGAATGATGCCAGTTATTTTTTTTTTTGAGATATATACAAGAGTTGTTACATTCTTGTAGAGCCACTAGTACGCGTAGCGTTTCGGGCAAGTCCTTAATCCTATGGTCCCTGGAATACGATCCCCTGCCGCGAAGAATCGTTTTTTCATCCAAGTACACATTTTACTGTTGCGTTAAACAGAGGCTACAGTTAAGGAATTGCGCCCAGTAAATCCTCCCCGGCCAGGATACGAACCCATGACATAGCGCTCGCGGAACGCCAGGCGAGTATCTTACCACTACACCACGGAGACTGCGGAGAGATTTTCGTATTTCTTCTAAATGAAAATGATGAAATATCACAATTCTGTAATCCAGACACACAGAAAAGACTGAAAAAAATTCAATTACATATTAATTTAAACCAATTGTATTCTTGCAAGGCAGTGAATTCAAGTTAAAGTTCCGTATATGATTATTATAACTTTTAAATTCATAATCACAACTTCTCTGTCCAACAAATCTTGCATATTCAGAAAAGTCCGTGCTACTTTCTCAAATACTGAAAGGTTTCTGTCAATTTTTACAGATACTGAGAGATGTGCCACAAATATTGAGATATACAGGAACCTGACAGCTGAGTGGACAGCGCTCCGGATTCGTAGTCCTGAGGTTCCTGGTATTATCGATCCCCGGTGGAGGCGGAAACAAGTGGGCAGAGTTTCTTGCACCCTGATGCATCTGTTCACTTAGCAGTATATAGGTACCTGGGAATTAGAGAACTGCCACGGGCTGCTTCCTGGGGGTGTGCAATAAAGAGGAGGCCTGGTCTAGGACCGGGCCGCGGGGACGCTGAACCCCGAAATCATCTAAAGATAACATCGAGAGGATGTATGCAACAATTCAGAGAGATGTGCTACAAACATTGAATGATATGCAACATATACTAAGAGATGTGGTACATATACTGTGAGATGTGCAACATATACTGAGAGATGAGATGCAAATACTGAGAGATGTGCAGACAAATATTGAGAGATATGCAACAAATGTTGACAGATGTGCAACAAATACTGAGAAATGCGCTACAAATAATGAGGAATACCCAACAAATACATAGAGATGTGCTACACATACTGACATATGAATTACCAATACTGAGAGATATACTACAAATAATATGAGCATACAAAATGCATTTATATATGAATCACATAATGATGGACTTGAAAGCGAGTAATAAGCTTTAAAACAAATAAGAATTGGCTTAAAAACAATTATAAATGCTGCACACAATCAGAAGTTGCAACAAATATCAAAGATGCTGAAAAATCTTCTTCAAATCTACAATTAATAATACTCTGTCAAGGTTCATTTGAATATGTGGTTGTTGTTGAATTAGGGGCGACGACGATCACAGGTGCGTCCTCGCGTACCCGTGAAGAGTTAATCGCGAAGCCGTAACGGGTTAACCGTAAATCTTAATGGCGAAACGTATAACGCGTAACACTAGATTCTAAGATGCCTCGCGACAAAGAAACACACAAGAGGCAGATGATTGGGGAGCCCCAGAAGTCCCTCAGGATGACAAGCACCGGCCCCGCCCCACACAGATAACACCAGGTAGCAAAACCAAAAACTCGGCCCCCAACTAAAATGCAAAAGTCATCCGGTGTCCTCCGGTAGAGCAGATGCCAGCCGCCCACCACGGCTGAGGGCACACCAGGAGCCCACCAGGCCCCGCCAACTCCCGGCACCTCTCAGCCAAGCCGGCGCCGGACACCGTCACCTCACCGGGAGAACCAGCCAGAAAAAGTTAAAAAATCTATCAACTATCCTGTGACTCAAGGCGATATGTGCGCCAGACGTCTTACAAAGCGGACCGTTGAATAGGGATGGCAAAAGGCAGATTCAAATTCAAAATAGCAAAAGAGAACGTGCAGGCGATGAGTCACAATAACATGGCTGAAGTATGTTGACCAGACCACACACTAGAAGTTGAAGGGACGGCGACGTTTCGGTCCGTCCTGGACCATTCTCAAGACAATCGACTTGAGAATGGTCCAGGACGGACCGAAACGTCGTCGTCCCTTCAACTTCTAGTGTGTGGTCTGGTCAACAAAAGAGAACGTGATCCGGCGGCTCCCAGGCGGTGGAGTAGTCTAGACGTCCGCTCGTCTTCAAAGTTGAACCATCATTTGTATATCGGTGTCAACCGGGCCGTTGGTAGATAAAGGATTCAACGTCTAGTGAATCAATTATTCCCTCGGCCTATGTAGTCTTGAGTGTTCCTATTTACCAACGTCCCGGTCGACACCACCATATAAATGATCCTGGGCAGAGTATACAGAGATGAGAGCACCCCCAAATTACACATACCCGAGCCACACTTGAAGAGTCGTCTCAAGGCATACACAAAAGAAGTTCCTTTCATCATTCCGCAAGGAGACATGTATCTACAAATAGAATAGCAATAGCCATCCCCCCTGAGAGATGGCTATTTTCATCGGTGGCTTTTCACTTCTCCTCATCAACGAGGAAAGAGTCTTCAGTACCAGGCTAAAACCAAGCGAATACTGCCGTTATGTCGACGCCATATTTGTCATAGTAAAAGACCTAGTAGAACTAATTGGGCCCAAAAGCTATCTAGAGAGAGAGAAAGAGAGAGAGGAGTCAGAGTCACCCATGAGAATAGTAACACTAGTAGTCTGCCATTCTTGGATGTATTAATAACAAAATAGATTTTTAATCACCTGCGTTAATATCAAGCCTACAGAGGCTTATGCCTAAACGGTAGAAGTGAGAGCCCCAAAGACTCAAAGCCAGTGTTCTCAATGCTTATATTCATCGAGCCCTAACCCACTGCTCTGAATGGAGCAAAGTGAGTAGGGAGTTGGAAAGGATAACACAAGTGTTGGTGAACAATGCCTATAATATCCATGAGATAAACAGGGGCCTCGTAGCCTGGTGGATAGCGCGCAGGACTCGTAATTCTGTGGCGCGGGTTCGATTCCCGCACGAGGCAGAAACAAATGGGCAAAGTTTCTTTCACCCTGAATGCCCCTGTTACCTAGCAGTAAATAGGTACCTGGGAGTTAGTCAGCTGTCACGGGCTGCTTCCTGGGGGTGGAGGCCTGGTCGAGGACCGGGCCGCGGGGACACTAAAGCCCCGAAATCATCTCAAGATAACCTCAAGATAACCACTACTGCAAGACGACACTTGGACCGGTGGAACAACTCTAAACCAAGAACAGAAACCACAACACCTTAAATATAATTATATTACAAATCAACCATGCACAGTGAAAATAAGAAAGATGAAAGAATGGTGAATTTAATAATCCATAAAAAGGGGAGTAAAAAAGTACAATCCCTAACAAAAACATAAACATCGTCATATATTATAAAACAAAGAAGACCACTGACCTTCTCATTGAAGACAGCCCTAAGCCAATTGAGAACCCTTTTAAGCAGTCGAACATAGTACGTATATACACTTGCCGTTGTTATTGTTTTAGATTCAGCTACTGGAACAAAAGTTCCATGTAGCATGGGCTATGGTGATCCCGTAGTACACTTATACACCTGCCTCCATGAACGATGTAATGTGGTATACATGTACATCGGCCCCCATGACCCCATGAAGGAGGTATCGTGGTATATATGTACACCTGTCCTCATGAAGGGGGCAGGTGTAAACATCAAAAAGTCAAGACAAACAATCAGCAATCAGTTAACACAACTACATCCTACCCACTTCAAGACCCCGAGCCAACCCAGACACAGGATCAACTGAGCCTGCCTTAGAAACACAAGCAGCCGCAAGAACTTAAGCTGCTGATGTTGATGCGTGTAATACCCTATCAGTATCCACTATGTTATGCTGTTAATCCCCTTGTTCTGTACGACCTCACCCAAAGAGAATATAAGCCAGTTCAAAAGCATGGTAAATTAGTCTCTGAGAATGTAAGGAGTGACCTTGCAAAATACATCCCTAGGCGTCATACCAAAAATATAAGTATAAAAGTGAACTTTGGAGAGTTAATTTTTCAACTTCCCTCGACAGTGAAGAAAAACATAAGAAATATTCAAAAGTTTCGTGTTAGAATCATTAAGGGGTGATAGAGGAGTATTTTTTTTCAAATATGATATATAGTGAAACATTAAAAAATATCCCGTTATTTGGCATCTGCGTCGTGAAAATTTCATCCCAATATATATTAAGCAATAGATTTTTGACGATTTTTTTTTAAATAAATGCTTGCGCAACGGGAGACAACCGGTACTAATAATAACGATAACACCTACTTTTACTGGAAATCAGCGATAAAGCGATCCAAACACCTGTCCGACGCTTGAAGAAGAGAAGAAGTAGTAAGGAAGGTCTACAAAGTGGACATGCTGGTGCCACCTGGAGGGCCAGATTTCAAGCATAATAATGAGTTAGTAAGTTATTTTGCTGTATTTTATTATGTATCATATAAATGCATTGCCCAATGGCAATATTTCTGATATTCCATTGTACGAAAAGCTGACAACCCCTTTTTTATTGATTTTTTTCGCTTTTGTTCTCAATGCGGATTTTAGTTATCTTGAGATGATTTCGGGGCTTTTTAGTGTCCCCGCGGCCCGGTCCTCGACCAGGCCTCCACCCCCAGGAAGCAGCCCGTGACAGCTGACTAACACCCAGGTACCTATTTTACTGCTAGGTAACAGGGTCATAGGGTGAAAGAAACTCTGTCCCATTGTTTCTCGCCGGCGCCTGGGATCGAACCCAGGACCACAGGATCACAAGTCCAGCGTGCGGTCCGCTCGGCCGACCGGCATTGTTGTGACTTCTACATCTTGAAGAATGCATATCCGGCACTAAGCATGTGAAGTTGGAAACAAATTGGTCAACAGGTTAATCAGCTACAGGTGGCAAAAGTTGTGACTTTTATTTTTGGGGAACGATTTATTTACAGATTTCAAGCTATATTCCCTTTATCTCTTTAACGTTGTATTGATGAATGAGGACCAGATGAGGGCCTTATCACTTATATATTGGCAATAACGTTACTGCAATATATAAGTTTGTTATCCCTAACTAATCCCTATATTTCGTTTTTTTAGGGGGTTGTTTTTTCTTGACTTCATTTCAACACATATTGACCTACAACTTTCACATATTCAAGAACGAGTGCCAAGTAATCCTAATTAAAACTTACAAGATATGTCATAAATTCGAAGTACTTATTCATTGTCGTGAACTTTAACTGAATTTGTATGGACAGTATTTTCAAATTTGAGACACATTAAAAAATTAAGTTTCTGACTAATTCTCACAATTTTTACTTATTATGTGCAACGTTCTTAGTTCTAAGGTTTCCTTACTGTCGTTTAGTCATAAAGCCATAATGAGTCGAGTTAAAAAAAAATTGCGTCTAATTTTTGCACATATATGGATGGCCACATTGAAAAGATTGTTTACAGTAAACTATACTCTCAGACAATATTTTTCAGCTAGCAACATGAACGTTATATGCCATTCCGAAACCACAATGAATAAAATAACAATTGGTGACATTTTAATATTTTTAAACCTAATTTGAAATTGAGAAATTTTTTCTTTCTTTTTTTTTTTAATTTTTTTTTTCCTGTTCATGGTATGATGTTGATCCAATTGGAAAAGTTGGAGCATTTACCATGAAGATATTATTCACAAAAAATTGAGAATGCTTGAAATTTTGGAACACGGTCACAGGGCACCTTAATCTTACCCTTTCGGTCATATTCAACAACATATGACATATATATGTCGTACGTAGTAGCCAGAATGCACTTCTCGGCCTACTATGCAAGACCCGATTTGCCTAATAGGCCGAGTGATTTTCTTTATTTTCAAACCAAAAATTCCAATTGTTTTTTTTTTGAATTATAATTATTATATTATATTTAGAACTTAAATTACTTAATTAGGTATGTTAGTTTAGGTTAGGTTAAAATAGGCTAGGTTAGGTTAGGTAGGGTAGGATAGGTTCGGTCATATATCTACGTTAATTTTAACTCAAATTATACAAAATTAACTCATACATAATGAAATGGAAAGCTTTATCATTTCATAAGAAAAACTGGAAAAATATATAAATTCAGGGAAAACTTGGTTTATTAGGCAAATCGGGACTTGCATAGTAGGCCCAGTACTGCATTCTGGCTACTAGGTACAACATATATATATATATGTCGTACCTAGTAGCCAGAACGCACTTCTCAGCCTACTTTGCAAGGCCCAATTTGCCTAACAAGCCAAGTTTTCATGAAATAATTATTTTTCGACTACCTAACCTACCTAACCTAACCTAACCTAACTTTTTCGGCTACCTAACCTAACCTAACCTGTAGAGATAGGTTAGGTTAGGTTAGGTAGGGTTGGTTAGGTTCGGTCATATATCTACGTTAATTTTAACTCCAATAAAAAAAATTGACCTCATACATAATGAAATGGGTAGCTTTATCATTTCATAAGAAAAAAAATAGAGAAAATATATTAATTCATGAAAACTTGGCTTATTAGGCAAATCGGGCCTTGTATAGTAGGCTGATAAGTGCGTTCTGGCTATTAGGTACGACATATATATATATATATATATATATATATATATATATATATATATATATATATATATATATATATATATATATATATATATATATATATATATATATATATATATGAAATAAACAAATAGCCCATTTTGCCATGCGAGGCAGCTGTTATGTATACCTAGTTAATCTCCTTTCTTTGGGTGACTTTAAATTGCATTAATTCCCACATTGATTTCAAAACTGAGGAATTTTTCTCTCTCTAAAGAACACCTCTCTCTCTCTCTCTCTCTCTCTCTCTCTCTCTCTCTCTCTCTCTCTCTCTCTCTCTCTCTCTCTCTCTCTCTCTCTCCTCTCTCTCTCTCTCTCTCTCTCTCTCTCTCTCTCTCTCTCTCTCTCTCTCTCTCTCTCTCTCTCCTCTCTCTCTCTCTCTCTCTCTCTCTCTCTCTCTCTCTCTCTCTCTCTCTCTCTCTCTCTCTCTCTCTCTCTCTCTCTCTCTCTCTCTTTTTTTTTTTTTTTTTTTTTTTTTTTTTTTTAAACTAAGACTAGGATTCATAAGGGATGCCTAATAACATACCTATTGAAACTGCAAGCAAGAGCTGTTATCCTACCTCAGCTCATCTGAAGCCTACACCTAGAAACTCATTTATTACATAAGAGTATACTTTGAAACTAACACAATGGGAACTATCATATATTAACTTATGTAAGCTAAGTTGAAACCTACTCCTAAATGCCCATTTATTTCATGAGCCTGGTATTTTTTGCTTTAGAAGGAATAGCCTTTATTCATTAAAAAACATTAAGTAACAATCATATAAGGAACAGGATGAGCTTGTAGCCAGCTGTGTGCCAGAGTCTTCATGTGAACAGTTGACCTGATCTCCCGTGTATCAATCTGTTGAGCGAACAAGTTCCAGATGCGAGTAAGTCTCGGAAGGAATGAACGCTGATGGAGTGATGTTCTTGAGAATGGCACTTCCAGCATGAGAGTGTTGAAGGTTGAGAGCCTAGTGTTACGAGTGGGAACTACTGGTATTCCACGGAGTTGGGCCAAGTGCGGAACTTTGAGAATATTGGCCTTGTACATAACAGTAAGACCAACAACGTCCCGACGGTGTTGCAGGCTCTGATGTTCAGACCGTTCCCACCAGACTTGGTCAAGACTAGAGATAAGCCTTCTAGCCCGTCTCTCCACTTTGTCCAACAGTCTGACGAAAGATGGGGGGCAGGCAATCCAGGAAAGGGGTGCATACTCAAGATAGGAGCGAACTTGAGCTTCATATAAGGTTTTGCATCTCTTGCTGTCAAGAAGATATGAGATGCGCCGTAGTGCTGTAAGTTTCCTGGCTGCCTTTTTAGCTTGGTTTACCACATGGCTCTTCATTGTCATTGAAGAGTCGAACTTCATTCCCAAGATGTTAAATTCTTCTGTGAACTCTAGGGATTTGCCACCCATTTGCAGTTCTGTCCGATTCGCCATGTGCAGTCTAGTTATCATCATCGCTTGAGTCTTCTCAGCCGCAAATGTGACCTGCCATCTCCTACCCCAGGTAGAAATTGCTGAAAGTTTGTGATTAATGATTCTTGCAGCAGTTAGCATTTCCTCCTTTCTGTATGTAAAGGTTAGAGTACAGTCATCAGCATAGGCTTGAGCTTCAGGAATGAGATGAAGAAGATCGTTGAAATAAACATTCCACAGCAGAGGGCCAAGCACACTACCCTGTGGAACGCTGGCACCAATTGAGTGGCTATCGGATTCTGCTCCATTGAGGACCACCCTTAGAGTCCGTTCTTGAAGGTAGTCTATTAATAACACTAAGATGGAGCCTGCAATGCCTAAAGCTTGAAGCTTCACTGCTAGTCCAGAGTGCCAGACCCGATCAAAGGCTCCTGCTATATCTAGAGCAACAACACAGCTGATCTTGGACTCATCCAGTGACTGATGCCACTTAGAGGAGAGATTTAGCAAAAGATCAGCAGCAGATCGGCCTTTTCTAAAACCATACTGTCGATCACAAATTAGCCGATGACGGTCAAAAAATGATGTCATTTCCTGAGCAATTAATGATTCTAGGATCTTGCCAGTAATGGAAAGCAGTGACACAGGTCTGTAGTTACCAACTACTGAGCGGCTCTTCTTTTTGTGCACTGGAACAACGTCTGCCTTCTTCCATAAGGAGGGCCAAATTCCTTGAACTAGGCACAGTTGGAAGAGGCGCGTGAGAGGTGGAGCCAACAGGTCAGCGCAGCAGCGTAGTAGTCTTGGACTGACCTTATCTGGCCCCACAGCTTTGCTTGTGTCTAGCGTGTTAAGGAGATGGAGAACTTCAGCCTGATTTATAACCACTTCAGTCAACTTATACACAGTGCATGGGGCAAGATGTGGAGGCTGACGTACAGGTACAGGATCAGATCTCTCTCTCTCTCTCTCTCTCTCTCTCTCTCTCTCTCTCTCTCTCTCTCTCTCTCTCTCTCTCTCTCTCTCTCTCTCTCTCTCTCTCTCTCTCTCTCTCTCTCTCTCTCTCTCTCTCTCTCTCTCTCTCTCTCTCTCTCTCTCTCTCTCTCTCTCTCTCTCTCTCTCCCTCTCTCTCTCTCTCTCTCTCTCTCTCTCTCTCTCTCTCTCTCTCTCTCTCTCTCTCTCTCTCTCTCTCTCTCTCTCTCTCTCTCTCTCTCTCTCTCTCTCTCTCTCTCTCTCTCTCTCTCTCTCTCTCTCTCTCTCTCTCTCTCTCTCTCTCTCTCTCTCTCTCTCTCTCTCTCTCTCTCTCTCTCTCTCTTTCTTTCTCTTTCTCTCTCTGCCTTTAGTGACACGTAGCAAATCTCACAAGTCATATCCTAGTGACATATCATTGAGTTCAATAGGGTTCAGGCTTAATATTCATTAGACCCCGCTTCGAATCCACCGTTATTCCTTAAATTTAGACGGGAAGTATTGACTCCTTCTGAATGAGATCCAGAGATCAGAGATCAGCTGAGAAATCAGGTGATTGAAATCACTTGAGAAATCAGCTGGTTGACCTGTCTGGATCTCTCCCAGTTGTCAGTATTGAGCACCAAGCTTTCTGACACCAGTTGTCTCACGCTCCTGAGCTGACATCTCAACGGCACTCACACAGATTTTCTGAACGTTTGAGTGACAACAAAAAAGATTGTGAAATATAATGGCACAGGAGAAGTCGATCATAAGTGGAAACCTGAACCAAGACAGTCACCAGGTTTTAGTGACAGTCACCAGGTTAAGGTGACAGTCACCTGGTTAAGGTGCGAGTCACCAAGTTAAGGTGACAGTCACCAGGTTATGCTGACAGTCACCAGGTTAAGGTGACAGTCACCAGGTTAAGGTGACAGTCACCAGGTTAAGGTGACAGTCACCAGGTTAAGGTGACAGTCACCAGGTTAAGGTGACAGTCACCAGGTTATGCTGACAGTCACCAGCTTAAGGTGACAGTCACCAGGTTATGCTGACAGTCATCAGGTTAAGGTGACAGTCACCAGGTTAAGGTGACAGTCACCAGGTTAAGGTGACAGTCACCAGGTTTTAGTGACAGTCACCAGGTTATGCTGACAGTCACCAGGTTAAGGTGACAGTCACCAAGTTAAGGTGACAGTCACCAGGTTAAGGTGACAGTCACCAGGTTAAGGTGACAGTCACCAGGTTATGCTGACAGTCACCAGGTTAAGGTGACAGTCACCAGGTTAAGGTGACAGTCACCAGGTTAAGGTGACAGTCACCAGGTTAAGGTGACAGTCACCAGGTTAAGGTGACAGTCACCAGGTTAAGGTGACAGTCACCAGGTTAAGGTGACAGTCACCAGGTTAAGGTGACAGTCACCAGGTTAAGGTGACAGTCACCAGGCTAAGGTGACAGTCACCAGGTTATGCTGCCTGATAAGTTAACAATGGTGCTGGCTACAGGTAAACGCATATATAAGGATGCTCATGAATTAGCTATCCTGGCAGATGAACACGAGACTATTAATAAGATATCATATAGGAATTATAATAATATAGCACCTATAAGGTATTCACGTCATCTAGGCAGTATTTTTCTGATAAGTCACAGAGGAGTCATCATAATGCTCGGTCTGCTTTTACAGCCAGGGCAGAACCCCTACTAAACTTAAAGGCTCTGTTAACCCTAGTCGAGCTACGCAGGTTCGACAAGTTCAAATGGTGTTAAAAAGTGTGACTATTATCATAAGAAAGGACATGTTATCCGTTATTGTGTCCAACTGCATTCAGAATTAAGACCAAACGCCTTGATTGTGAGTAAGAGAGGGGTCATAATTTTGAGGCTTTTGTGTACGGGCAAGCCACAGTGGCTCGCTGGTTTTGATCTTTTCATGACTAAGGCTAATATGATTGGAGTTGTAGATAAGTTGGTACCTGTGGTAATGTTCAGGGGACACTGGTACTTCACAAACTTTGATTACTTATCGTATGTTGTCGCAGGTCAAAAAGATTGGCTTAGAAGAAATAATGCTTATATATAGCATATATATATGTATATATATATATAGTAATATATATATATATAGTATATATATATAAGTATATATATATACTGTCATAATGTATAGCAGTAGTTCAACGTGTTCCACTTATGCAAGTGTATATTAAATCTTCCTATACTACTGGTTTACGTACTGTACGTGTTTGTGGTACTTTGCCCATAACTGGAGTTAAATAGTCATCTCCCTATAATGATTGCTGTTCCAGGTAGAGTTTTCTCAGAAGTGAGTGAGACTACTCTTACAGTATATCCCGCCTGTGCAGTCACCAGATTCCAAGATGCTAAGTCCTTGATTGGTGTTTCCAAACCTACGACCGGAGGGATAGCTGGAAAACGTCCAACGATATTCCCTGAAATCGACTTAGCAGACACCTTCCTAGCCCATTTGGACGAGGTTATTACAGTTGGGGAAGTGTTGCCATGTGATGAAGTTGTACCCCCTGTTATTATATCTTCCCTCTTTTTCTGATGTTAAATCCCACACTTTGTGTCAACTTCAATAGAGTGACCCCAGCTTGTGTGAATGTTTTTATGAAGCTGTTCCAGAGGAGGATGCTTTGGCAGATGATGCTGGATACTTCTTTCGATATCAGATGCTTGTGAGACGATGGAGATTTAAGATATCTCCCTCTTCAGAGGACTGTGAGAGTGTTACCCAGCTTGTAGTCCATAAGACGTACGGTGAACAAGTCCTCACAGCGGCTCATGACGATCCCTTACATGGTCATCAAGGGCTCAGTCTTATGTTGTTTCATGTAACAAAGTATTTTTATTGGCCCAAACTTAAGAGGATATTGTCACATATTGTCGACAGGGTGTAACCTGTCAAGGGGGGGGGAAACCAAGCTAAACTGTTAAATTCCTAGAGCTCCCCTTCATCCAAATGTTGTTCCAAGTGAACCTTTTTCCCACATCATAGTAGACTGTGAAAGCCCTTTAAGATGGACCAAGTCAGGCCATATATTTATAATAACCTTTAATGTGCACTACAGCATGATTCCCTGAAGCCTACCCTGTACTAAGACCGTTAGAGCTAAGACAGTCATCAATCATCTTGTGAAGTTTTGTACCTTGTTTGGACTACCCCGTATGATCCAGTCTGACAATGGTAGTAATTTTCGCTGAGCTGAGTTCCAACAATTTTGTCAGAAGAATAATATAAAACATCAGTGTTCCAGTACCTATCACCCACAGAGTCAAGGTCTTGGGAAGATTTCACCAGACACTGAAGCAGATGTTGCGGACTGTTGGTGAAGACTCTGGACACAACTGGGATGAGAACTTACTCTTTATACTATTTGCAGTTCGTAAAGGCTTACATCATTCCTTGGGGTGTTCTCCATTTCAATTAGTTTTCGGTCATCCAGTGAGAAGCCCGATCCAGTTGCTGCGTGAGAGACTGATGGGACACGTTTCTCTCACTGAGGGACGTCGTTTGCTGAGCGAGATTTTTTTTTTTTGAGATATATACAAGAGTTGTTACATTTTTGTACAGCCACTAGTACGCGTAGCGTTTCGGGCAAGTCCTTAATCCTATGGTCTCTGGAATACGATCCCCTGCCGCGAAGAATCGTTTTTTCATCCAAGTACACATTTTACTGTTGCGTTAAACAGAGGCTACAGTTAAGGAATTGCGCCCAGTAAATCCTCCCCGGCCAGGATACGAACCCATGACAGCGCTCGCGGAACGCCAGGCGAGTGTCTTACCACTACACCACGGGGACTGTAAATTCTCCTGTAGATTCTACTCCTGTAGACTGTAGATACATTCCAAGTTGAGGAGATACCAAGACTTGGCGAGAGAACATCTTAAGGAGTCACAGCTCAAGCTGAAGCAACGCCATGACAAGAAGTTCAGGGTGAAGTCTAGTTGTTTCCAGGCTGGTGACCTTGTTCTTGTTCTTAAAACCAGAATGGAGGCTGCTCTAGAGCATCATTTTGAAGGTCCATTTGAAGTCATATCCAAACGCTCGGAGTTGACATATAAAGTAAGAGGTTTGAAGGACCACCCCAAGACTTTAGTTTTGCATAAATAGGTTAAAAGCATTTCAGGGTTACAGGCCAGTATCACGAGTGGTACAGGACGCAGTCACACCTGCGAGTCATATAAATGTTGACGTGTCTAACCCTACTCTTTGTTATTCTAGCTTTGTGGAGATGTTGGGTCACTTGGATGAAGAGAAAGAGGGAGAGTTGAAAACCTTACTAGATGAGTATGGTAGTGTGTTTGGAGAAGTGCTTACCCAGATTCATGTCATTAGCGATGATATTCAGCTGACAGTCACTACCGCTATTCGTATGCATCCGTATAGTGTCACCAGAGAAGAGGGCTATTATAAGGAGGCAAGTGGAGTTCCTTCTCGAGCATGGTTTAATTAAGCCTAGTCAAAGTTCTTGGTGCTCTCCCTTCTTGTTAGTTCCTAAACCGGATGGGAAGTGGCGCTTGTGAACTGACTACAGGTGATTGAATAAAGTAATTGCAGTAGGTACTTTCCCTTACCTTTACTTGAAGATTGTATTGACCAGCTTGGTCACTGTTAATTTATTTCGAAACTCGACTTCTCAAAAGGTTATCATCAAGTGCCCTTGACAGATCAAGCTAGTAAAGTGTCAGCTTCTGTTACACCTGACTGTCTTTACCAGTATAATGTCATGCCTTTTGGTCTGAAGAATGCATCAGCAACCTTCCAGAGATTAATGAATTTACTGTTGCAGCATATTCCCAATTGTCGTGCTTACCTAGACGACATTATCTTGTTCAGTGATTCCTGGCAAAGCCTTTTACAGGGTTTGAAATTGTTGTTTGTCACCTTGAAGAATGCTAATCTTACTGTCAACCCTCAGAAATGTAATTTTTCCAGAGGTACAATTGTCTATCTAGGGCACGATGCTGGTCAAGGTCGAGTGATGCCTTTACATGATAAAGTGAATGCCATTGTTAACAACCCTATCTTGACCAACAAAAAACAGGTACAGCGCTTCTTGGGGATGAGTGCCTACTACCGTATGTATCTTCTTGAGGTTATCTTCTGATGATTTCGGGGCTTTTTTTTTTGTGTCCCCGCGGCCCGGTCCTCGACCAGGCCTCCACCCCCAGGAAGCAGCCCGTGACAGCTAACACCCAGGTACCTATTTTACTGCTAGGTAACAAGGGCATAGGGTGAAAGAAACTTTGCCCAATGTTTCTTGCCGGAGCCTGGGATCGAACCCAGGACCACAGGATCACAAGTCCAGCGTGATGTCCGCTCGGCCGACCGGTATTGTAAAACCTTTTCTATATTAGCTTCTCCTCTGATTTGTTGCAGCAAAGGAGTAAGTTTAAGTGGACTACCCAGTGTCGAGAAGCCTTTGATGGTTTAAAATGTATCTTGTCGTCAACCCCAGTTCTCGCAAGTCCTAAGTTTGCTAAGTCTTTTGTACTGTATACGGAGGCTTCTGACTTGGGTGCAGGCGCTGTCCTACTCAAAGTTGGATTTGTGGTGTAGAGCTTCCAGTATATTATTATTCTCGAACATTTAATAGTACAGAGAAGAATTACTCTGTAGTTGAAAAATAGGCTTACGCTCTTGTCTTGGCATGCAAGAAGTTTGAAATCTATTTACAAGGGAATAAGGTAGGCGTATATACTGATCATAATCCTTTAATGTTCATTGATAAAATGAAACTTAATAAACATACAATTTTAAGATGGTCGATGTTTTTGCAAGAATTTGATCTCCACATAGCATCATATTCTTTATTTTCTCAATGTTCTGGCTGACGCATTATCCAGGTGTTATCCTGAGAAAACCCTGAGTTTGAGGGACAACCATAAGACTTCCTGATTGTATTTGCTTGTATATTGCTATATACTTGCAGTTCAATATAAACTTGATGCTGTATTATGTAGGTATTATATATGCTGTATTATATGATGATGTATTATTAGGCTTGCACTAAATGTTGTGCAGCTCCTGACTATTAGTTGATTGTGAATATAATTCATGATATTATTTTGGGGTCCATGTCAGTAAGGATGTGTACACTAAGTACCACCATGTACACATCTCTTGCGATAGAGGGATGTTATGACCTAGAATAAACCAGTATGATCATAGGTATGACTGGTATACGCTGGGATCATACCGTATGGTGATACAACACCGTATAGCCTAGTATTCACTAATATTGATGTATATAAATTATTGATTCTTGACAATACACTAACGTATATCCAGTATTGTATTGATTATGTATGATGCATATATACTTAAACTGCATCATTACTGTATGTATACTATATGTATTAACTGATATATTCCATTGTAAATGTTACAGCAGTAGCCTAATGTCGCTATACTGATTGATGAATATTGCTATACCTGCATGTATAGCAGGGTATTGAGATTGTTGTATATATGATATTTAATTTGCAGTGATGCATTATTATATATTACTTTATATTGCCTTATATAGAGAGTGGCTGATTTGACTTGGCAATTTCTAGAATCCTCCCTAAACCCCCCCACCCCCACCCCCACCCCCACCCCTTACCACCACACCCTTTTGCTTACTGGTCGGAGTCATTATTACCATGTCTTGTAGATAGGAACTCTCTGTTTGATTCTTTATATATAATTATATTATCTCTTGTGTGTTGATATATTGATCTGATATTCTCCTGGAAAGTGTATTTTATAATTTCTATTTCTCTATGTATGTTCGGGGCGGGAAATAGAGTAAACGTACAGTTTATAGTGTGATTAATGTTATTAAAATATTGACGGTTGATTCGCCGAGACGGTTCAGTGGCTGCTCGCGTCGGGTTGGGTTGCTTAACACTTATAATTGACTGCTTGACAGACATTCCATAATCAGTGTTTACTTACAAGTAACTCAAGTATCTGTGCCTTAGTCGTACCTTGGACCAAAGCAGCGTTTCAATCACACTGTCAGTCGTAACTCTTCCATTTGGCAGTTTCAGTGGATTTGCTGATGATTTATGGGGTGAATAAATTTCTCACATTCTTGCTGACCATCGCCATGCAGTAATAAGTTAGTTCGGACATCCTGACACAGCTCAAGGTTGAGGGGCAGCGAAGCAGACCAGATCCAGTGACGTGACGTGCAGAAGAAGTTGTCAGTGAGTCTCTCGACCAGTTACAGAGATAGTTCAGTGAAACAGAGTTTGCAAAGTCGTTTCCGATACGCTCTCCTACGTCACCATGACATGACGTCATGGCAGAACTAGGACTCCCGATCCATCTAGAAGGTTCAGGCACTAGGGAATAAGACAATGTCCCAAACACACGACCTCTACAGTCCTAATTTTAGATAAGGATAAGGAATGACTCCTACGTCGCGTAAGGAGAGTCTTAAGATAGACTTATGTGCCTCAACAGACCTCATTCACGTTTATAATATTTATAAAGTTTGTGAAGTTTGTTTATTTAAGTCCCCCTTAGTGTTCAGTGTGTTAATGTTTCCCCTCACCATAATGCTTCTCCCAGCTGGTAGTGAGCATAATTTCCCTCAGAGCAATGTGGAGAAATGCCCGACAGACCACTGGAACATTATTTAACACAGTGCACAGTTACAAACCCAATAAGATTTCATCTTAGATTCACCAGAGCAGAAGTTGTTAAACACATGGGGCAAAATCTTACACCAGCGACCATTCGAGTCATAAATTCTCACACTCCGCCTAAGTAAAACAGAAACAAGTAACACTTAGTTGGGGTAGCCAGAAGCCTAGGGTCCGCGCTAGGAATTTCCCTGCAAACAAACAAAAAATGTTCCCCCCAGATGTCATTTATTTCTCTCCTCTCACAGTTCATTCAGATGCCATTCAGTCCGCATTCCTCACTTATAAATCAAATGACGATCAGTCTCCTTCCCTAAGAGCTCCCAGATTATCAACATGACAACTGAGGGAAGGGGGTCTGAATGACATCTCAGGGACGAGTGAGGAGAAGGGGGGACTGAATGACACCTGAGGGACGAGTGAGGGGAAGGGGGTCTGAATGACATCTGAGGGACGAGTGAGGGGAAGGGGGTCTGAATGACATCTGAGGTACGAGTGAGGGGAAGGGGGTCTGAATGACATCTGAGGGACGAGTGAGGGGAAGGGGGTCTGAATGACATCTGAGGGACGAGTGAGGGGAAGGGGGTCTGAATGACATCTGAGGGACGAGTGAGGGGAAGGGGGTCTGAATGACATCTGAGGGACGAGTGAGGGAAGAGGGGTCTGAATGACATCTGAGGGACGAGTGAGGGAAGAGGGGTCTGAATGACATCTGAGGGACGAGTGAGGGGAAGGGGGGTCTGAATGACATCTGAGGGACGAGTGAGGGGAAGGGGGTCTGAATGACATCTGAGGGACGAGTGAGGGGAAGAGGGGTCTGAATGACATCTGAGGGACGAGTGAGGGGAAGGGGGTCTGAATGACATCTGAGGGACGAGTGAGGGGAAGGGGGTCTGAATGACATCTGAGGTACGAATGAGGGAAAGGGGGTCTGAATGACATCTGAGGGACGAGTGAGGGGAAGGGGGGTCTGAATGACATCTGAGGGACGAGTGAGGGGAAGGGGGTCTGAATGACATCTGAGGGACGAGTGAGGGGAAGGGGGTCTGAATGACATCCGAGGGACGAGTGAGGGGAAGTGGGTCTGAATGACATCTGAGGGACGAGTGAGGGGAAGGGGGTCTGAATGACATCTGAGGGACGAGTGAGTGGAAGGGGGTCTGAATGACATCTGAGGGACGAGTGAGGGGAAGGGGGTCTGAATGACATCTGAGGGACGAGTGAGGGAAGAGGGGTCTGAATGACATCTGAGGGACGAGTGAGGGAAGAGGGGTCTGAATGACATCTGAGGGACGAGTGAGGGGAAGGGGGGTCTGAATGACATCTGAGGGACGAGTGAGGGGAAGGGGGTCTGAATGACATCTGAGGGACGAGTGAGGGGAAGAGGGGTCTGAATGACATCTGAGGGACGAGTGAGGGGAAGTGGGGTCTGAATGACATCTGAGGGACGAGTGAGGGGAAGGGGGTCTGAATGACATCTGAGGTACGAATGAGGGGAAGGGGGTCTGAATGACATCTGAGGGACGAGTGAGGGGAAGGGGGGTCTGAATGACATCTGAGGGACGAGTGAGGGGAAGGGGGTCTGAATGACAGCTGAGGGACGAGTGAGGGGAAGGGGGTCTGAATGACATCCGAGGGACGAGTGAGGGGAAGTGGGTCTGAATGACATCTGAGGGACGAGTGAGGGGAAGGGGGTCTGAATGACATCTGAGGGACGAGTGAGGGGAAGGGGGTCTGAATGACATCTGAGGGACGAGTGAGGGGAAGGGGGGTCTGAATGACAGCTGAGGGACGAGTGAGGGGAAGGGGGTCTGAATGACATCTGAGGGACGAGTGAGGGGAAGGGAGGTCTGAATGATAGCTGAGGGACGAGTGAGGGGAAGGTGGTCTGAATGACATCCGAGGGACGAGTGAGGGGAAGGGGGGTCTGAATGACATCTGAGGGATGAGTGAGGGGAAGGGGGGTCTGAATGATATCTGAGGGACGAGTGAGGGGAAGGGGGTCTGAATGACATCTGAGGGACGAGTGAGGGGAAGGGGGGTCTGAATGACATCTGAGGGACGAGTGAGGGGAAGGGGGGTCTGAATGACAGCTGAGGGACGAGTGAGGGGAAGGGGGTCTGAATGACATCTGAGGGATGAGTGAGGGGAAGGGGGTCTGAATGACATTTGACGGAATGGTACCGGAAGGAGTCTGAATGACAATGGAAATCCATAATTACTTGAGAGGGATTTCCTAACCAATTTATATATTAACGAGTCGGTCCCTTTGATATTGTATTATTAAAATAATTTTTTTGTTTCTCTGAAAATGAAAGATGTATTTAAAACGATATTTTGAGGAAATAAAATAGAAATATTCAAGCAAAAAATAATAATTTGGTATAAACAGAGCATTCCGAAAAAAAATAAAAAAGGGTTTACACGGAGCATTGTGTGAATATTTCATTTAAAATTGAAAAAAACTTAACGTGATAAAGGAGGGATACACAGAGAGCTAAACCTCACCTCTCGGTATATTCACAAGCACTGACACTCGGTATATACACTTACACTGACACGGAATATATACATGTACTGACACTTGGTATATACATATGCACTGACACTCAGTATATACACACATGCACTGACACTCAGTATATACACACATGCACTGACACTCAGTATATACACACATGCACTGACACTCAGTATATACACACATGCACTGACACTCTGTATATACACACATGCACTGACACTCTGTATATACACACATGCACTGACACTCAGTATATACACACATGCACTGACACTCAGTATATACACACATGCACTGACACTCTGTATATACACACATTCACTGACACTCAGTATATACACACATGCACTGACACTCAGTATATACACACATGCACTGACACTCTGTATATACACACATGCACTGACACTCTGTATATACACACATGCACTGACACTCTGTATATACACACATGCACTGACACTCAGTATATACACACATGCACTGACACTCAGTATATACACACATGCACTGACACTCAGTATATACACACATGCACTGACACTCAGTATATACACACATGCACTGACACTCAGTATATACACACATGCACTGACACTCAGTATATACACTCATGCACTGACACTCAGTATATACACACATGCACTGACACTCAGTATATACACTCATGCACTGACACATTATATACACACATGCACTGACACTCAGTATATACACACATGCACTGACACTCAGTATATACACACATGCACTGACACTCAGTATATACACACATGCACTGACACTCAGTATATACACACATGCACTGACACTCAGTATATACACACATGCACTGACACTCAGTATATACACACATGCACTGACACTCAGTATATACACACATACACTGACACAGTATATACACACATGCACTGACACTCAGTATATACACTCATGCACTGACACATTATATACACACATGCACTGACACTCAGTATATACACACATGCACTGACACTCAGTATATACACACATGCACTGACACTCAGTATATACACACATGCACTGACACTCAGTATATACACACATGCACTGACACAGTATATACACACATGCACTGACACATTATATACACACATGCACTGACACATTATATACACACATGCACTGACACATTATATACACACATGCACTGACACATTATATACACACATGCACTGACACTCTGTATATACACACATGCACTGACACTCAGTATATACACACATGCACTGACACTCTGTATATACACACATGCACTGACACTCTGTATATACACACATGCACTGACACTCAGTATATACACACATGCACTGACACTCTGTATATACACACATGCACTGACACTCAGTATATACACACATGCACTGACACAGTATATACACACATGCACTGACACTCAGTATATACACACATGCACTGACACTCAGTATATACACACATGCACTGACACTCAGTATATACACACATACACTGACACAGTATATACACACATGCACTGACACTCAGTATATACACACATGCACTGACACTCAGTATATACACACATGCACTGACACTCAGTATATACACACATGCACTGACACATTATATACACACATACACTGACACAGTATATACACACATGCACTGACACTCAGTATATACACACATGCACTGACACTCAGTATATACACACATGCACTGACACTCAGTATATACACACATACACTGACACAGTATATACACACATACACTGACACAGTATATACACACATGCACTGACACTCAGTATATACACACATGCACTGACAATATTCACTAGTCCTGGGTTTTAATTTTCCCAGCAAAAATTACCACTCTAAAATCCGTCAAAAATAATATTTATTCTAATGTAAATAACTCATTTAAATACTTTTAAAGTAATTCTCTTTTATCACTATGATTATATTTTAATTATAGAAGCCCCCTCCCCCCCCCCCGTGAAAAATAATGTCACGTTTGTTTTCCAGATTGCCTTCATTTCCAGATTTTTAGATATTGTAAGTGTTACAGTCTCTGGGAATAATTCAGTTTCCGTGGTGTAGTGGTAAGACACTCGCCTGGCGTTCCGCGAGCGCTATGTCATGGGTTCGTATCCTGGCCGGGGAGGATTTACTGGGCGCAAATCCTTAACTGTAGCCTCTGTTTAACGCAACAGTAAAATGTGTACTTGGTTGAAAAAACGATTCTTCGCGGCAGGGGATCGTATTCCAGGGACCTGCCCGAAACCCTACGCGTACTAGTGGCTGTACAAGAATGTAACAACTCTTGTATATATCTCAAAAAAAAAAAAAAAAAAAATTAATACAAAAATCGAGACACTGCCGGGTTCTTGTTGATAAAGCTTAAAAGACTGATAGAGATCTAGGTTTACTTGCATGTAAAGAAAACAGTAAGTAACTCCTGGTTTGACTACATAATAAACACATTGTTGATTGATGGCTTTTCTCACGAATCAGAGATCTGAATACAAATTGGAAATGCTACTCGTAATTCAATGTATAAAAGAATGTATTTAAAAAAAATTCCTACTCGAACTATATGCATATTTCTTAAACTATATTCATTATTTTTTGTATAAGAATTTAAAGTCAGGAGCAATTAAAAATGATATACTTTTGAGGTTGGAGGTTTTCGTTATATATGACAAAACTTGGAAATTCGTTGATTTTATGTTCTAAAACATTGAAACTTGTAATTCTATATTCTAAAATATGGAAAAGTTGCAATTATATATTCATACCTTTAAAAAGTTATGATTGTATATTTCTATTCAGAAAAAGTTATAATTATATGCTTTAATTCAAGGAGAATGAATAATTACATGTTCTAGAACATGGACAAGTTATCATTTTGTATTAAGGTTGGGGGTCCTTAACCCTGACGGTATTCACACCAAGTGTAAGAGGTGTATATACAAGGTATATACTTGTATATACATATACATGTATATAGTAGTAGTAGTAGTAGGCATCCATCAGTCTCAGGAGACTATGGAGTTGCGCTCTGGTTGTCGGTCTGGAGTGGCCTCTCCAGGGCACAGAACCAGGGTAGGTTGATTTGGGGGAGAAACTGTTACCCATGCTGCAGATCTCTATCACCCCACCCTTCCCATCTCCAGGGCGCCGAAAGTCTCCAATGGCAGGGCAATCACCAATACGATTGGTTCCAGCGCCGTCGCAGGCACTGATAGCTCCGGAGTTTACCTCGAAGTTAGTGAAAAAAGCCACAGGGACTCCAAACCCGAAGACCGTCATGATCGGGGCCGGAGGAGAACCACCCCATCACGGGCATGAACGACCCCAGCCTCCTGAAGCAGAGCCTGGGTCGCACGAGCCCCAGGAGGTGGACGTCCCGGTCCCGCACCTACGGGTTCCAGACAGATTGTCACAGCTCTCTTTCACCTGAGGCCGGCTTCTTTCAAGACCAAGCAGAAGGAAGAGTGATAATTATTAAATACAACAATTATTATTATAATAATTATTAGAATAATAATATAATTAATTAATAATAATCACATGTATATATGTATATATATATATATATATATATATATATATATATATATATATATATATATATATATATATATTATTAAATATGACCGAAAAAGTAAGATTAATAATTCTAACACGAATTTTCTCAATCTTTCGTACATTACGCTTCACTGTTGGAGGTAAATCAAAAATCACTTCTCCAAAATTCATTTTTATTTCTAGTCTGACGCGACACGGGCGCGTTTCGTAAAACTTATTACATTTTCAAAGACTTCACAAATACACAACTGATTAGAACGTATCTCTGATTTTTATATCTACATTTGAGTGAGGTGGGAGGGGTGATGTGGCATTAACACAAGACAGAACAAGAGGGGATATTAATAGGGTATTAAAAGTAATGTCGTCTATGCCTTCAAATGCCCACTTGGGGACTGTAAGCTCCAAAAAACCCAGTATATAGGCAAGACAACAACATCTCTTTCTAGGCGTTTAACGATGCATAAGCAACAGGGCTCCATTAAGGAACATATAATCTCTTCCCATAACCAAACCATCGCCAGAGAAATCCTAGTAAACAACACAGAAATCATCGATAGATACAGCGATAGCAGGCGGCTTGACGTTTGCGAAGCACTACACATCAAGAAGTCAACACCAGCAATCAACAACCAATTATTGCACAACTATATTCTACCCACCTCAAGACTCCGCTCCAATATAGAAGCATCAAGAAATATGGACCAATAGGCTTTCTACAAACACTTCTATTCATTAGCCATTGTTTTTGTTCTGTCTTGTGTTGATACTTTTAATACCCTATTAATATCCCCTCTTGTTCTGTCTTGTGTTAATGCCACATCACCCCTCCCACCTCACTCAAATGTAGATATAAAATCAGAGATACGTTCTAATCAGTTGTGTATTTGTGAAGTCTTTGTAAATGTAATTTCGTAAGTTTTACGAAACGCGCCCGTGTCGCGTCAGACTAGAAATAAAAATGAATTTTGGAGAAGTGATTTTTGATTTACCTCCAACAGTGAAGCGTAATGTACGAAAGATTGAGAAAATTCGTGTTAGAATTATTAATCTTACTTTTTCGGTCATATTTAATAATATATGTCTACAGGAAAGACTGCTACCAAAATATACTAATATATATATATATATATATATATATATATATATATATGTCGTACCTAGTAGCCAGAACTCACTTTTCAGCCTACAATGCAAGGCCCGATTTGCCTAATAAGCCAAGTTTTCATGAATTAATATATTTTCTCTAATTTTTTTCTTATGAAATGATAAAGCAACCCATTTCATTATGTAAGAGGTCAATTTTTTTTTATTGGAGTTAAAATTAACGTAGATATATGACCGAACCTAACCAACCCTACCTAACCTAACCTAACCTATCTCTATAGGTTAGGTTAGGTTAGGTAGCCAAAAAGTTAGGTTAGGTTAGGTTAGGTAGGTTAGGTAGTCGAAAAGCAGTTAATTCATGAAAACTTGGCTTATTAGGCAAATCGGGCCTTGCATAGTAGGCTCAGAAGTGAGTTCTGGCTACTAGGTACGACATATATATATATATATATATATATATATGGTCTGACGCCTAGAAGCGTTTCGTAAGAGACTTCTCACATTTTCAGAGACAGATTTTTATGTACTCGATTTCATGTTTATATTTGTTTTTGGGTGAGGTTATAAACACGAACAAATGGGTAATAATTGGGTAAAGGTAATTTTACATAGTCAGAACACGAATTATTGTGTATTTCTCTTCTTGCTTCTGTGTTAGTGCAGGGTCTTGAAGTGGATAGAATGTAATTATGTGTTAATTGGCTGTTGATTGCTGGTGTTGACTTTTAGATGTGTAGTGCCTCACTGATATCGAGCCTCCTGCTGTCGCTGTCTCTATCGATAATTTCTGTGTTGCTTGTTAAGATTTCTCTGGTGCTGGTCTGGTTGTGAGAGGAGATTATATGCTCCTTGATGGAACCCTGTTGTTTGTGCATTGTTAATTCCCTTAAAAAGAGACGTTGTTGTTTTGCCTATATACTGAGATCTTTGGGGCTGACAGTCGCCACGTGGGCATGTGAAGGCAGTGACGACGTTGGTTTCTTTCAAAGCGTTCTGTTCAGTGTCCGGAGAGTTCCTCATGAGTAGGTTGGCCGTTTTCTTATTTTTGTAGTAAATTGTCAAAATTTACTAAAATTTATTTTAATGAACGTGGTTTGATAATGAATTATTCCAACATATGGTGTTAACGGGGCTCTTGTTTAGGCAGTTCTACTGCCCTGAGTCTCCATTTTTGTTTACGTCCACCACCTGAGCTCTCCAATATCTCCAAACATATGTTTGCCAGGGATGTAAACTTGACATATGAACTTTTGAATCAAAATTCTGTTTTTAAGAATGTTGTCCAAGCATCCAAGTTTGTTAAGAGCTTCAAGAACCTAATCATATGCTGTGTGTTGAAGACTTTCTATTAAAAGATTTGGCTTTTTTCTGTTAAGTATCTTGTTGTGTCACATGCGGACAGTAAGTGCAGATCTAGTAAGGCTGAAATTTTTCTTGAGCCCAGAGATTCTGTAACTTTTCTGAAGTTGTTCATCTGTTTTGCGCCCCTCTCCGGTTGGGGAAACACAATGCCCAGAAGAGAGAAGTTTGACTACCACATTGCAAGGGCGGAGACATCTTCATTCAGTGAGTAAATGTCAAGTTAGGTGGTACCAAGATGTCAGGAAAGTAGGGAATACAAATTAGTTTTTGCGACTGCTGACTCATGATTGTTCTTGAGTTCATACTTTCATATATACAAATGTGGAAGAGACTTTAAGCCTTGATTGATCCATGAGGATCGTGTTTGATTTTACATGGCACATCTGTAATATAACCCCCCACTCCCTTCTCCTCAAAAAGTGATAACTATGTGACTTAACTTCTTCAATGTCAACTTTCACAAAGGATTCACTGAATGTCCCTTTTCCAAGTTTCATTACCAATGCTCTGTAATAATCGAGCTGCATTAAAGAGAACATTTCATTGTCTATATCTGAATACGCAACTGTGCGCTGGCAAGACCTACCTCAACAGTCTTTACGGAGAAACACATTGTAGTTTATTCACTCCTTTTGGTTTGATGAAAAAAAAACTTTATTTTTCAATGAGATTTTGAATTTGCTTTCACGAATTGATATTTAATTTACGTCATTATTTAGTTTTATGATCCGATATACATCCATTAATGTGACTTTACCTTTATGAAGAAAGTTACTGAGAGTTGACATAATCTCTGCATCAATTGCACGCTCATTGATTTCACACCTCCCACATTTAGGTTGACTCTTGGGCTTTAATACATTTACAATATGTTTTTTTCCAACAGTGTTTGTGATATATGATGTCTCATCCATGAACACCTCCAGGGTCTTAACAGTTTGGTGCACCTTAAATATTTAATTATTAATAATTGAACAGCTACCTTCAGACGCTCCCTCTTTTCGTCTGTTGCTGTACAATACAATGGTTTCTTTGTTTCATTTCATTATCACAAAAGAAACCTTTTTCTGTATCACATGTAGGAATTTTAGATCTTAATGTGTATGTTGACAATTCACTCGCACTATGAGTATGTTGCGAGCACTATGAGTATGTTGCGAGCACTATGAGTATGTTGCGAGCACTATGAGTATGTTGCGAGCACTATGAGTATGTTGCGAGCACTATGAGTATGTTGCGAGCACTATGAGTATGTTGCGAGCACTATGAGTATGTTGCGAGCACTATGAGTATGTTGCGAGCACTATGAGTATGTTGCGAGCACTATGAGTATGTTGCGAGCACTATGAGTATGTTGCGAGCACTATGAGTATGTTGCGAGCACTATGAGTATGTTGCGAGCACTATGTATGTTCACATAGTGCTCGCTACTGGTTCCTCCTTCGGTCTCAGTTGTTTCCCTTCATCGAGAAATTTTCGAACAACGATCCATGCTGCTCAAATAAGTACACCTTTCAGCGCACTCCTTGTTCCCTTGTGCACTTAAATTTTGTAGCTGCTGTTCACTCACATTTCCTAACAGACTGCTAATTATCATAATTAAGATCTAACCCATCTTCATTTCTACTTTTTCCAACAGTTTAGAGGTTTATAAGAGTTCAATGAATTGACAAGAGGTGATTTAATATTGACTTGCTATATAATACCAAATTTTTAAGCAGTAAGTGGGCTGTTTTTTTGCAGATGTTGGTAACGCCACCTCAACACGGCTTCGAAATGTTGGATGAACTTTCGGTGGTTTCGACTGAACTTCCACGTATTAGTTTATTGTTCCAACCACCTCATTTGAAAATGTGAAATAAACAAAGAATACGTGTTATAGGCAAGAGAAATAAAGGAAAAGAACTTAATTACTAAGATTAATTCTAAAGTTGAAACGTATTATATGTCATCGAGTGAGAACAGACTTTACCTTCTTAACCATTGTATAACAAAATTGCTGTTAAACAATTTTGTTTCTTGTTCAATGGATGGTTATATGCTTGTTTTGAATTGAGTACTCTAGCAGGTAATGTATTAACAGTTGAATATTTAGGAAACGGCTAACTTGGACAAATGATGTCATAAAGTCAGACTGTCATCGGCAGTCTCCGTGGTGTAGTGGTAAGACACTCGCCTGGCGTTCCGCGAGCGCTATGTCATGGGTTCGTATCCTGGCCGGGGAGGATTTACTGGGCGTAATTCCTTAACTGTAGCCTCTGTTTAACGCAACAGTAAAATGTGTACTTGGATGAAAAAACGATTCTTCGCGGCAGGGGATCGTATTCCAGGGACCATAGGATTAAGGACTTGCCCGAAACGCTACGCGTACTAGTGGCTGTACAAGAATGTAACAACTCTCGTATATATCTCAAAAAAAAAAATAAAAAATAAAAAAGACAATACCACAAGATTTTAAGGAAAACATCAGGCACCAAACATCACCACTGCGCACCATACAGCGAAGAGATTCACGAAATACCCCAATTACCTTTACTACAGAGCCCATTGAGAAGGTCAATCAGAATTATGATTCTCTTCTATATGACTTACGGGAATAAAATAATAAAGGCAAAGCATGCGATATGTCAACATGTAAAAAAAAAAGTTATTTTTATACAAATTCTAAGTCACTGCTATGAATACGGATTAAAACTGATCCATGATTAGAGTATACAAAAAACACAATAAAAGGTTAATAGTGGTATTAATCTTCTGTATTTGGGGTCTGCCTGGACTTTTTTAATCAATTAAATAAAACTCTTATGATATGATTTCCTGTTAGGTAATGCTAAGCACGGAGGAGTTATCACTTTATGCACTAAAGCACGGGGAAGTGTTCATTATGTATACATAAATAAGGAGAAATTCTCATTATATTTACTAAATTATGGAGAAGTGTTCATTATATATACACTAGAATGACGAAGTTATCATTATATGTTATAAAGCATGAAAAGTTATCATTATATGTTATAAAGCATGATAAAGTTATTATATGTGATAAAGGTGAAGAAATTATCATTATAGATGTTATAAAACATGAAGAAGTATCATTATATTTTATAAAGCATGAAGACGTTATCCCTAGATGTTATAAAGCAAGAAGAAATTATCATTATACGTTATAAATCATGAATAAGTTGCCATTATATGCTATAAAGCAAGGAGAGGTTCTCTGATACACAACCTATCCAACATGAACCTTAGTCTTGGCTTTGTTGCTGTTAACTCTTCCCCTTCACACTACATAATCAAATGTTCTAAACTTTCTAACAAACGTGTCCTAACATAAGCCTACCCTTTTTTCTCTTTCTTTTTCTTTCTCCTGTTTTTTGAACGTTCCCATTCTTACTCCTATTATTACACCCTTTATAACACCTTATCTTCCGTACCATTTTCCTTGCTCTTATCTTCCTCTAAGATTTCCGTCTCCTCACCTCTCTTGCCTTACTTAATGCCCTTGCCTCCCTCGTCTCAGTTCAACATTTTTTTCTATCATTCATATAAATAACATTCACACTGCGACCCGTTGAGGGTGTGGACACAATGCGACCCAAACGTCTGAAGGTTAGAGCTACTCCCCCTTGACTGTCAGGC
Organism: Procambarus clarkii; assembly: GCF_040958095.1. NCBI lineage: Eukaryota > Metazoa > Arthropoda > Malacostraca > Decapoda > Cambaridae > Procambarus > Procambarus clarkii. Next base: position 28,168,486 of record NC_091174.1, read on the forward strand.
TTTCTGGAAAAGCAAAATTCTCAAAGCCCTAAAGGACGTCACCGGCATTACACCCACTGACATGAGTCAGGAAAGTAATGATATCGTGCTCATCTTTTCATATGAGGAAGAGCTACAAAAACTGTTGACCATCGATGCCATACTTCTCAAGGAGCACCACCTACAACCTTACTTCCCACGTCAGTTCCAGGCCGGAAGAACTGTTTTTACCTGCAGGACCAGCCAATGGATCGCTGACCGACCGCAACAAGAGAAGATGGACAATATCGAGGACGAAAATCCGAGCCTGAGTGTGTTTAACCTAGAGCTCTGCAGCACCGACAAATCTTCAATAATGATTACTTTCATCACCATTGCTGCGGCCACCCAGGCTGCCGCACAAGGTTTCTATTGCTTCGGCTTGCAAATACAACCCCACAAGTAAAAAAGGAACGATGCCATGAGATCCAGCAGTGCTTCAAGTGCTACGAGCTCTCCCACCCCACTAACAAGTGTCAGCACCCTGACCAGAATTGCAGCCTGTGCGCACTACACCATCACTTCTCCATATGCAAGGCAACAGACCATCGCTGCTTGCTCTGTGATGGCAATCACCCCGTAATTTCCTACCGCTGCCCCCGCAGACAGTAAAACATCAAGGCCCAGGTTGAAGCCAAGAGAAACAACCCTTCTACCTCTGCGAGTAGAGCCCCAGGTGCTCAACCCACCACCAACCTACTAGAAGACTTTCCAACCTTACCAAAGAGTGGCTCCTTCAACCAGGCGACCCAGCCGTCACAATGGGGGACCCAAGGCCTCACAAGCTCCTTAGCAGCCCCCTGCATCACGTGCAGGCCTTATTCCTTGTCTTATTAGACTAGCGGAAAGGCTTGCCAGACCGGACAACCAGCGTTTTGTCAGTGAACGGAACATATTATACCTGGCCAATGGCCTGGAACCCATCATATCCCCTGGCGCAAGTCTCACTGCCTCCACTACCACTCCAGAGACTACCAGCAGAACGACCACGAGGTCGATTTCAACACAGACTCCAGAACTACCCATGACCCGGGCGGCACAGAGGTAATTCCCTCTCCAGTTCCCGACACTCCTACCATCACCATCTCTACAGCCGCACTAGCAGACGTGCTGTCTACAAATGCTAACAGCGCCACCAACGCCCCTGAAACAATTTCTACCACCAATCGACGACACCTGAGCCAACCTAAGGCTGTGAGGCGAAAGACGAAAACACCAACTACGGAGGTTACAGACTCCTCAGACGAGGAACTCTTAGTAAGAGCTCCACCGCCGCACCACAAATACGACACCTACTCGGTTCAAGACTTTTCATGGAGGCCACCTCACCAAACGACAACGACAGCACGGCTCAACCAAAGCCTCAGGCAAAGGAAAAACGGACAATCTAGAGATCTACACTAACCCCACCAGCTCCATAACTGGTACACCCAGCCTTCTAGGTCTGAAAACCACAACGAAGACCCCCATCCATCGCCAGATCTCTAGTATCAGATAATGGTATAGATAAGGGCTCCAAAAAGCCTCCACTTACGGGCTCACCATAGCCCATGCTACTCGAATTTCTTGTTGTGAGCAGCTGAATCTAAAACAACAACAACCTCGTCTCATCACAATCGACTTGATAATAGTCCAGGACGGACCGAAACGTCGTCGTCTTTTCAATTTCTAGTGTGCAATACACTACACTACACATAGAATTCAAAATAGCGTGATATATCAAATGAATAAATCCACAAGGGCCGTGATGAGGGTTCGAACTGACGTCCAGGATGATCCCAGACGCGCCTCAATCGACTGAACCACGACATGGTCAAAAGAATTGCAACCGGGATTGCTACTGCTCTTACACGGATCCCGCAGTCTCTCCGAGACAAAAACCGGAATTTTACACAATTCCCACATGCACTCGGGCTCCGTCAACAAGCTATTCTACCTCTTCGCCCTTACTTCAATACATTTGAAGTATGACTTGAAGTTTGTGGAATTGTGTAAAATCATCCTGGACGTAAGTTCGAACCCTCATCACCGTCCTTTGTGGATTTAATCATCTAGTGTGAGGTTTGGTCGACATGAAGAGGTTATCAATATATGATGTAAAATGCAAATATGTTATCATAATATATTATAAATCATGCAGAAGTTATCATTATATGTTTTAAAGCATGAAGAATTTATCATTATATGTTCTACTGCATGAAGAAGTTATCATTATATGTTATAAAGCATGAAGAAGTTATCATTATATGCTATAAAGTACAGTGAAGTTAACAACTCATGTTCTAAGTATGGATAAATTGTCATTATATGTTGTAAAGAAAAAAAATTGTACGTTCTAAAGCATAGATAATATATCATTATAGAATCTAGTTGCATGGAGAAGTAAGCTAACATTTCCATCCTTAAATAAGTAAATAATGCAGTGGTTTATGCGTTTTACCGTAAATAATGCAGTGGTTTATGCGTTTTACCGTAAATAATGCAGTGGTTTATGCGTTTTACCGGAGTGGATGTTTTAAGTCACAGAGAAAATGTTGCACTGGCTTTTATCATCTAATTAATCACTCTGTTCTGAGCCTAAGTGTGATAATTTCAGATTTAAGAAGGTTACCCTCTCATTACTTTTGGCATGGCTTTCATCTACTGTTCGGGTTTTGGTATTTTGGTTACAGGGTGAAATACTTTAACCACTGTCTTATAGGTAGGGGGGGGGGGGGAGGAATGTCATCTTCTGTGTAGTGGGCTTACCTTGAGGTGCTTCCGGGGCTTAGCGTCCCCGCGGCCCGGTCGTCGACCACTCCGACCGACCAGGGCAGGGGAAGACTTTTATCAAAAACTGGATAACTAACTTTAGGATCTCAACTTTGAACATAAAAATTTCCTCAAATTTAAAAATATCATTTACTTTGGAATATCATTGACAATTCCCGCATATATCACAACAGATTCTTCTACGTTTTGAAAAATAATTCTATGGCTTTGCATTGTAATTTCAGTAGGAAATACTAACTACCAATAAATCTATTGGTGGGTTAAAATAATTTAATAATGACTGTTTTCATCTCGTATTTTCTTTCAAACACAAATTTATTATATTTTGATTTAGATATAAGACTTTGAATATAAACCTTTCCTTCACTTATCATAAATTTGCTGCATATACCCTTCATCAGTACGTCTGGGTGTTCTCGGGTTCTTATTCATCCTGCAACACTCCCTGTTATTGATCCATTGTGAGATACGCAGTAATCTTCAGATGATATTGCAATATTTTTTAAGTATTAGTCGTATTATTTGGTTAAGATCATGTTACCTCCGATTTAAGTAACGTTCACGGTAAGCGGAAAATCCTTTATCTGTTAACAGTTCACACTCAAATTGCTCAAAACTTTCTTTCAATCTTCATTAGAAATTCATGATGAGAGACTTGAAGTGTTGATATGTAACGACTCGCAGGAATTCACTTTTGTAATTCAAATTCATCTGTTCCCCTTGCAGCAGCTTCATTACAGCACTTTGGGAATTATCTGTGCATTACTCTATTAGTCTCCTCTCGGCTTATCCTCCCCATGCATTCCCTTTTAAATTTCACGCACACACACACACCGTCCCCATCTCCACCCACACACACACCCTCCCCATCTCCACCCACACGCACACCGTCCCCATCTCCACCCACACACACACACCCTCCCCATCTCCACCCACACACACACCCTCCCCATCTAAACCCACACACACAGACCCTCCCCATCTCCACCCACACAAACACACACACCCTCCCCATCTCCACCCACACATCCTTCCCATTTAAATCCCCCCACACACCCTCCCCATCTCCACCCACACACCCTTCCCATTTAAATCCCCACACACACCCTTCCCATTTAAATCCCCACACACACCCTCCCCATCTCTACCCACACACCCTTCCCATTTAAATCCCCACACACACCCTCCCCATCTCTACCCACACACCCTTCCCATTTAAATCCCCACACACACCCTCCCCATCTCTACCCACATACATTTTCTTAGACTCTGTACATTTGATACAGTACCCCAGAAGAGACTGTTGCATAAGCTGAAGAAACAAGCAGGAATAAGTGGTAGGGTGCTCCAATTACTAAGGGAGTACCTAACAACAGGAAGCAAAGAGTTACTGTGGGGAGTGAGACCTCAGACTGACGTGATGTTTCCAGCGGACTCTGGCAGAACTCAGTACTCGGACCTATCTCGTTTCTGATGTACGTGAATGATCTTCCAGTAGGTATAGACGCATTCATCTCAATGTTTGCTGATGATCCTAAACGTGTGAGAAGGATTAAGACAGAGGAGGAAAGCAAGAGGCAACAGGATGACCTGAACAGACTGAAGGAATGGTTCAACAAACGGTTACTAGAATTGAATTCGAGCAATTGCAAAATGATGAAGATAGGCTTAGGGAGCAGGAGGCCAAACACAAGGTACCAGCTTGGAGAGGAAATCCTTCAGGAGTCAGGAAGATAGAAGGACCTGAGGGTTGATATCACACAAGACCTCTCCCCTGAAGCCCACATCAAAAGGATACCATCAGCGGCGTATGCAAGGCTGACAAAAATAAGAATTGCCTTCAGAAACTTGAGTAAGAAATCATTCAGAACCTTGTATATCTCATATGTCAGACCTTTACTGCGAAATACGTATCCAGTGTGGAGTCCGAATCTCGTCAACCACAATACTAAATTGGAGAAAGTTCCGAGGCTCAGGTTCAGAGGCAGAAAGTACGAGACTAATACCCGAGCTGAGGGGATATAAGCTGCGAGGAGAGACTACGAGAACTAAATCTCACGTCGCTGGAAGATAGGTGAGTTAAGGGAGATATGATCACCACATACAAGATTCTCAGAGGAATTGATAGGGGTAGGTAAAGCCAATTTATTTAACGCAGTGGGTACATGCACCAGGGGACACAGGTGGAGATTGAGTACCCAGTTAAGACATAAGAATATTAGAGAGAACTTTTTTAGTGTCAGCGTAGTTAACAAATAGAATGCATTAGGCAGTGATGTGGTGTAGGCAGACTATATACACAGTTTCAAATGTAGATTTAATAGAGCCTAATAGGCTCAGGAACCTGTTCACTATTGATTGACAGTTGAAAGGCGGGACCAGAGAGCCAAAGCTCAACCCCCGCAAGCATAACTCGGTGAGTACACACACACACACACACACACACACACACACACACACACACACACACACACACACACACACACACACACACACACACACACACACACACACACACACATACACACACACACACACATACACACGCACACACATACACACACACACACACACACACACACACACACACACACACACACACACACATACACACACACACACACACACACACACACACACACACACACACACAGAAAAAGACTTGGGGTTGATATCACGCCAGACCTGTCTCCTGCAGCACATATCAAGTGGATAACATCAGCGGCATATGCCAGGCTGGCCAACATACGAACGGCATTCAGAAACTTGTGTAAAGAATCATTCAGAACGTTCTATACCACATATGTCAGGCCAATCCTGGAGTTTGCAGCCCCAGCATGGAGTCAATATCTAGTCAAGGATAAGACTAAACTGGAAAAGGTTCAAAGGTTTGCCACCAGACTAGTACCCGAGCGGAGAGGTATGAGCTACGAGGAGAGACTACGGGAATTCAACCTCACTTCGCTGGAAGACAGAAGAGTTAGGGGGGACATGATCACCTCATTCAAGATTCTGAAGGGAATTGATAGGGTAGATAAAGACAGGCTATTTAACACAAGGGGCACACACACAAGGGGCCACAGGTGGAAACTGAGTCCCCAAATGAGCCACAGAGATATTAGAAAGAACTATTTTAGAGTCAGAGTGGTTGACAAATGGAATGCATTAGGAAGTGATGTGGTGGAGGCTGACTCCATACACAGTTTCAAGTGTAGATATGATAGAGCCCAATAGGCTCAGGAATCTGTACACCAGTTGATTGACGGTTGAGAGGCGGGACCAAAGAGCCAGAGCTCAACCCACGTAAACACAACTAGGTGAGTACAACTAGGTGAGTACAACTAGGTGAGTACACACATCTCTTAATCGTTATAGGGAGGTAGTTTCCCTTCATCATGTTTTCTCCTTTTGGCCCCTGTTCCCATTTTCATCACCTTGCACTTGTTTGTGTTGAACTCTAGCAGTCATTTCTCGGACCTGCTTTGCAACCTGTTGTAACACTTAAAATATAATATGAAACTAAAAAGTAGACAACTACTACTTATACTGAGTAACACTTCCTATTGGTTGCACTTGGTAACACTGCTATTGAACACTGTAATATGAGCTGCCATATGACGGTTACACCGGATATATATCCTGAGTAACTGGAACCAAAGGTACACTTCTAAGGGAATGCTACACAGGATTAACTACGCTGCCACCATCTACCTTGTCCATTGAGACTATATCAAGCAACGAGGCAAGAAACATTGGTTGACTTGGAGAGTACTTTCTATAACTGAAATTAAGTATGGAACGGTTGTCAGCCCACTATATCCGAAAGGCTAAGAGGATTCAACAATTGACACAGACGGGAAATTTAACACGAGTTTATTGAGAACAAAATTATGCTAATCAATACTATAAATCCTACTCTAACACTAGCCAATAGTTGAGAAATTTAGACATGGAATAAAACTTCAGAGATCACACTTTACCTTAAGACCTCTGTCTCTCCCTCCGGTGGATTCACTCTGTCCCTTCCTGGCTGTGCAGTGTTCTCACAGACCCACTCCGGACCCTGGTGTCTGGCACACCCTCTCTAAGTCTCTACAGGACCAATATATACACCCCAAAAGGGGGGGGAGGGGGAGATTTGCTGTTGCTACCTACACCAAAAATGTAAGAGGTCGGTCACACGTTCACAAACACTCAAGAATTTTTCCATCAAGCTTGTTTGACATTCACCATACACTGTTCAAGAGGGGAATTATTAATTACGAGAGTGGCTGACCTCTGACTTGGCTAAAAAGGAGGAGATCCATGGATGTTTACACATAAGAATCTGGGGTCTAATTCCATTGCAATGTTTGACAAGAGTATCTTGAAATAATACATACTTGAAACTAGCTGACTAAGACTAACCAAAGAATTTTTAATCAACATACAAGATAATCCAGAGGTCATCTGGGCTGACCTCTTGGAGAAGGCTTCCCTGGTTGTGAACTCTAGGGGGAGGGGGGGGAGTCATGGGTGTTACACTGTTCAAGTCATCCTGCAGAATCTTATAATCCTTGTCTGTCTCAACCCTACTGATTAGTTTTGTATCATCTGCATATATATACATAATATTCTCAACGTCTGCATTCAAGTTGCTTATATAAATGTATGGGACCCAGCACCAATCCTTTAGGCACCCAGCTGGATACTAAGAGCCAGTCGGACTCTTCACCTCTCACTGTCATTCTCTGACACCTGCTTGTTAGGTAATTGCTTACCGATGTTAATACCTTTCTGCCTACTCTCGCCTGCCTCTCAAGTTTGTATAGTAACCTCCTGTTGATACTGAGTCAAAGGAATCAGGAATTGGCAGTCTGTCCAGCCTTCTCTGTCTTGCCTTATTTTCGTTACCTTTTCATGAAACTCCAGGCGGTTCGTCAGGCTTGATTCCCCTAGTCAAAAGTCATGTTGTTGTTTACTTACAAACCTAATTCTTTCTAGGTGTGCAACCAGTCTTACCACATATAATTCTTTCAAGTACATTGCCAGGAATGCTTGTGAGTGACACTGGTCTGTAGTGAAGTGCCTCGTCTTTATTTCCTTTCCTGTAGATCAGATTTGCCTTCCGGGGCAATTTCACTTTTGTAAGTGACTCAATTAAGATTAGCGCAAGAGATATGCTGAGAGTCTGTGCTGCTTCCTTTAACATCCATGGTAATTCTCTATCTGGCCCAGTAGCTTTAGTTACATCCAATGATACTAGCTGTAATCTTACTTTCTTCGCTTTTGCCACAATATTTAATAGTTTCTCTTCAGGGGCTGCTTCCTCATCTAGCTTTGGGAGATGCTCAGGCTCAGTAATGAGCACTCCATGGAAGCTGGCGTTTACCTCCTCAGAAATGTCTTAATAATTTTCTGGCTTCCCCCTTCTTCGTAACCTGGTCACTTGGTCATTTATTCTCATTTTCCTTCTTATATAGTTATGTAAGAGTTTCAGTTACCTCTATGCTTTGGAGGCAAAATCATTTTCCAAATTTGTTTCTGCTTATCTTCTTATGTTCATGTAGTCATGCCAAGCCCTGTTGCATCTATTTCGGTTTACCCAAATCCATTGCTTTCAGTGTTTCCTCCACTCCCTCCTTCTCTTTGATTTTGCTTCCCAAGTACTGTCTATTGAACCCCAGGTTATTATATGATCTTCATTCTCTTTAATAGCAGTATGGATCTCTCTACTGCCTCTTAGCACCTCAGTGTGTCTTGGTCAATCATTTTTTGGACCGTCTTCCTACTTATAGGGTCTACATAAGGGTGTGTTTGTGTGTATGTGTGTGTGTGTGTGTGTGAGTGTGTGTGTGTGAGTGTGTGTGTGTGTGTATGTGTGTGTGTGTGTGTGTGTGTGTGTGTGTGTGTGTGTGTGTGTGTGTGTGTGTGTGTGTGTGTGTGTGTGTGTGTGTGTGTGTGTGTGTGAGTGTGTGTATGTGTTTTCATTCCTGTATTTCCCACAAAATACATTTCTGCTTTACAACATTAGCTCTAACGTATTATCATTAAAAATAAATAAAATTAATAGAAGTAAAGTTCTTCGACGAAATCGGAGATGGCTGCTTCTTAACCTGGTGTAAGAAATTACGTCTAGACTCATCTTCGGTAAATTCTCTTTGGTGGATTTCCCTAGAGAGATGTGTTTAAGAGCGGAGGAGACCTCCAACGAATGATTCATTTTCACTGCTTCGTTCCACCACTTTCCTATTTCTCGTTGCGATCCTGAATTTTGGCCACTAAGTTATTAATTTGATCTTCGTCTTCCCATGATATATCACTTATAAAATCATTGCAGCCTATATTTTTTTACTCAATTTGAGGAGTAAATATATTAACTTAGGACAATCTCTCTCTCTCTCTCTCTCTCTCTCTCTCTCTCTCTCTCTCTCTCTCTCTCTCTCTCTCTCTCTCTCTCTCTCTCTCTCTCTCTCTCTTAAACTAAGACTAGGGTTCATTAGGAAAGGAATAAATGTTGTTACTGAAACTCTACGTGGCAATTACTTTAATCAACTCATCTGTAGTCTGATCTGAGAGACCAAGTTTTTATGAGCTTACTACTTATTTCCATTTCGAATGAAATTTGCTTAGTGCTAAGTTAAAATCATGTTTGTAACAGGAAAGAGCTGGAGGTAGTTGGTTACCAGAAGCTTAATAGTGTCGGTTGATCCGGGGCCTTGATCTTTCCTATACACTCAGCCTCTATCTGGCAACATTCACCCGCCATCTCTCTCTCTCTCTCTCTCTCTCTCTCTCTCTCTCTCTCTCTCTCTCTCTCTCTCTCTCTCTCTCTCTCTCTCTCTCTCTCTCTCTCTCTCTCTCTCTCTCTCTCTCTCTCTCTCTCTCTCTCTCTCCCTCTCTCCCTCTCTCCCTCTCTCTCTCTTTGTCTGTCTGCCTGTCTCTCTCTCTCTCTCTCCACCAAAATCTTTTCCCTCTTTTCCACCTAATCGTTGTTACTATCTTCTAAATGTGATATAAGCTAGGAATGAATGACCGGTGATGGATTGATATTGCAGGAAGTGTCAAAGCCTGTTTGAGGATGCTTGCTACTAAGCTCCTTGTATTGCAATTGTCGACTTTGGAGTGTTCTCAAAGCCTTGGCTAGTTGGGAGTCTTGAGATCGTGGGCCCTATACCTAACAGTAAGACTACAACGTGTGTTTGTGTGCATGTGTACTCATCTATTGGTGCTTGCGGGGGTTGAGCTCTGGCTCTTTGGTCCCGCCTCTCAACTGTCAATTAACTAATGTACAGGTTCCTGAGCCTACTGGGCTCTATCACATCTACACTTGAAACTGTGAATGGAGTCAGCTTCCACCACATCACTTCCTAATGCATTTCATTTGTCAACCGCTCTGACAATAAAAATGTTCTTCTAATATCTCTGTGGCTCATTTGGGCACTCAATATCCACCTGTGTCCCATAGTGGGTGTGCTCACCGTGTTAAATAGCATGTCTTTATCTATCCTATCAATTCTTTTGAGAATCTTGTATGTGGTGATCATGTCCCCCCTAACTCTTCTGTCTCCCAGCGACGTAAGGTTTAACTCCCCTAGTCTCGCCTCGTAGCTCATACCTCTCAGTTCGGGTACTAATCTTGTGGCAAACCTTTGAACCTTCTCCAGTTTAGTCTTATGCTTGACTAGATATTGACTCCATGCTGGAGTTGCATACTCCAGAATTGGTCTGACATATGTGGTATACAACGTTCTGATTGATTCCTTGCGCAAGTGTCTAAATGCCGTTCTTTTGTTAGCCAACCTGGCATATGCTGCTGATGTTATCCTCTTGATATGGGCTTCAGGCTTGTGTATGTGTGTGCGTGTGTATGTGTGCATGTGTGTGTGTACACACCTATTTGTATTCACCTATTTGTGTCTGCAGGATCGAGATTTGACTCTAGGATCCCGCCATTCGAGCCATCGGTTCTTTACAGCAATGACTCCGGTCCAATTTCCCTATCATACCTAGTTTTAAAATAATGAATAGAGTTTACTTCCACAACCAGTTCCTTAAGTGCATTCCATTTTTCCGCCACTCTCACGCTAAAGGAAAACTTTCTAACATCTCTGTGACTCATCTGAGTTTCCAGCTTCCACCCATGTCCCCTCGTTATGTTACTATTCCGTGTGAACATTTCGGCCATTTCCACTCTGTCAATGCCCCCTAAGTATTTTATACGTTCCAATCATTTCCCCCGCTCTCTCTTCCTTTTTCTATTGTCGTAAGGCTCATTTCCTTCAGGCACTTTTCATACCCTATCCCTCGTAACGCTAGGACGAGTCTTGTGGCAACCTTCTGAATCTCTTCCAGTTTCCTTATGTGTTTCTTCAAAAGGGGACTCCATGATGGGACGGCATACTCTAAGACTGGCCTCACGTAGGCAGTGTAAAGCGCCCTAAATGCCTCCTTACTTAGGTTTCTGAATGATGTTCTAACTTTTGCCAGTGTAGAGTACGCTGCTGTCGTTATCCTATTTAGATGTGCCTTAAGAGATAGATTAGGTGTAACGTCCAAGCCCAGGTCTCTTTCTCGAGTCGTCACTGGTAGGCAGTTCCCCTTCCTTGAGTACTGTCCCTTTGGTCTCCTGTCACTTAATCCCATTTGCATAACTTTATACTTGCTCGTATTGAACTCCAGTATATATTTCTCTGACCATCTCTGCAACCTGTTCAAGTCTTCTTGGAGGATACTACAACCCCCATCTGTCACCACTCTTCTCATCAACCTTGCGTCATCTGCCAATATCAACATGTAGGATTCTACTCCTGTAAACATTTCATTAACGTATATTAGAAATATAATTGGTCCCAGCACCGATCCTTGTGGTACTCCACTCGTTACTGTTCGCCAGTCCGACTTCTCGCCCTTTACCGTAACTTTCTTGCTCCTTCCGGCTAGGTTGTTCCTTACTACATTTCTGAGACTACATTTCAAATTTTCCCTAACACACAAACACACACACACACACACACGTGTGTGTGAGTGTGTGTGTGTGTGTGTGTGTGTGTGTGTGTGTGTGTGTGTGTGTGTGTGTGTGTGTGTGTGTGTGTGTGTGTGTGTGTGTGTGTGTGTGTGTGTGTGTGTGTGTGTGTGTGTGTGTGTATACTGTTTATTTATTTCTAACCTTTGTAATCAATTTAAGCTTTTCACTATTGTGTCTACTACGTGGATTTCACTCTAACATACGCACACACACACACACACACTCATCCTCAGTACGCAGTTCGTAATAGTCGTAAAAGTTGAAAGTAAGGTAAAACTTTGAATATCAAATAATTATATTTAAACTATTTCACATTGCTAAATAGATATATTAGACGAGGAGGCGGAGAAGCCATATATGTTAGAGAAAACTTGAAACGTAGTCTCAGAGAAGGAATCAAAACTGAGCCACACACAGAAACTAAACGGAAAAGCAAGTAATCTTATAATAGGAGTTATATACAGGCCACCAAACTTAGAATGGAAGCAGAGCATCTATGGGATGAAATATGAAGAGCATCTAGGTCTAACAGCATTTGTGTCATGGGTGACTTTAATTTTGGTGGAATAAAGTGGTTTAACAGAAAAAGGAATAAAGAAGCAGAAGATTTCCTAGAATTAATTGACGATTACTTTCTTACGCAACACATTAAGGAACCAACGCAGGAAAACAATATTTTAGATTTAGTGTTAACTAACAGGGAAAGACAAATTAATGACATTGAAATAGGGAGTGAGACTATGGGCTCACCATAGCCCGTGTTACTTGGAACTTTTTGTTGCGAGTAGCGAGTCTTATACAACAACAACAAGGGAGTGAGCTAGAGAACAGAGATCACAAAGAAATCAGATTTAGCATAGAATGGAATAGTTCTGTAAGAGAAAATTCTGTTAAAGTGCCCGATTTTCGAAAAGCTGATTTTATTAGCCTTTGAAATTTTGGGGGTCAAATAGATTGGAAAGTCATGGGCATAGGGGGGCTGGGGCGGTCTTGGAGCAAGACGGGTGTTGTGAAAAGGGATTTCGATGTGGGATTCAAAATATAACTTATTTAAAAATATTATCAGTCAAGCACAATAACGTAGTATACCTTACAAATTGAATAAATTGAATACTAATGAACCGAAATGGATAACAAAGGATCTGAAGAACCTTATAGATAGAAAGAGAGCTTGGTACAAAACGATTAGGGATGGGGAAGTCAGTTTAGAACAAGAATTCATGCAACTGGTTAGAAATGTTAAAAAGTGATAAGGAGGGCAAAGGGAAACTGTGAAGTTCGTATAGCAGGGTAAGCAAGGCAATTCCCAAATGTTTTTTTCAATTATATAGAACAATGATTAGGGAAGGGATAGGGTCATTAAAACCTGAGACAGGTCAGATAATGGATAATAACGAAGAGATGAGTAGGGAAGGGAACTATCAGGGGAAAGTGCCAAGCCATTACTACTATACAGCACTGGGAAGGAGGTCAGGATAAGGATTTGGGATGGGACGGAGGCAAAGGAATGGTGCCCAACCACTTGGACGGTCGGGGATTGAACGCCGACCTGCATGCAGCGAGACCGTCGCTCTACCGTCCAGCCCAAGTGGTTAGGGGGAAGAGATGAGTAGTATTTTTAATAAATATCTTATCTCTGTATTTACTAAAGAGGAACATAACACTATGCCTTCAGCCGAACACGTCTATGTGGGTGGGGACGAGGACAGGACAACTAGTTGTCACTGGAACAGTTACCAGGGATGATATTAAACAAATAGTAAAACTCAAGCCAAACAAATCCCCCAGGGCCGACCAAAGTGTTTGCCTGGGTGCTTAAAGAATGCAAAAACGAGCTTTGCGAGCCATTGCCTTCCAAATTTAATAAATCATTAGAGTCAGGCAGAGTGCCAGAGTCGTGGAACGTTGCTAATATGGTACCAATTTTAAGGAAAGGAGATAGATCGCTTGCGTGAAACCATCGGCCAATTAGCCTAGTGTCTATTGTGGGAAAGTTACTTGAATCGATAATTGCAAATACCATTCGTCTTCATCTTGAAAAACATAAATTAATAAATGGTTCACAACATGGTTTCACAAATGGCCGTTCACGTTTAACAAATTTGCTATTATTTTCTTCCAGCGTAGTTGAGGCAGTTGATTGTGGTATGATTTGTGATGTTGTGTACCTTGATTTTAGCAAAGCTTTTGATTCAGTGCCACATGAAAGACTGAATAAAAAGGTAGAGGCTCATGGTATTAGGGGAGTTGGATTAGGGAATGGCTATTCCAACTGAAACAGAGAGTTAGAATAAAAGGGGTTAATTGTGAGTGGGAAAATGTTGTAAGTTGAGTACTTCAAGGCTCTGTCCTGGGACCTTTGTTATTCATAATATATATAAATGATTTAGATTCAGGTTTGAGCAGCAATATTTGCAAATTTGCCGATGATATAAAAATTGGGAGGGGAAATAAGCACGGAAAGGTACTCACTATTGCTTCAAGACGATCTAAATAGAGTTTTGAAATGCTCAAAAGATTGGCAGATGCAGTTTAATGCTGACAAATGTAAGGTTTTGAGGTTAGGTAATGATAACAAAGTTACAAGATATGAGCTAGATACTGTTGAGATTGCAAAATTGGATTGCGAAAGGGATCTGGGAGCTAGGATTAATAAAAATTTCAAACCAAAAAATCAATGCATAAAGGTTCGTAATAAGTTAAATAGGACACTTGGATTTAATAATCGAAGTGTTAGTATCAAGACACCTGGTGTTGTTCTTCAGCTATATCTTGCTCTGGTTAGGCCCCATTTAGATTATGCAGTTCAGTTTTGGTCGGTGTACTATAGAATGGATATAAATTCACTTGAACGTGTCCAGAGAAGGATGATAAAGTTAATCCCCCAAATTAGAAACATGTCACATGAAGAAAGATTGACAAAACTTAGATTACATTCTCTAGAAAGGCGAAAAATTTGGGGAGACATGATAGAGATGTATAAGTGGATGAATGGTCATAACAATTGGGATATTATTAGGGTATTAAAACTATCAACATAAGACAGAACACGAAACAATGGGTATAAACTGGAAAAGTTTAGATTTAGGAAAGACCTGGGTAAATACTGTTACAGTAACAGGGTTGTTGACTTGTGGAACCAATTACCACGTAACGTGGAGGATGTGGGGTACATTGATTGTTTCAAACGTGGTACGGACGAGTCTGTGAGTACGATTATGGTGGTTATAAATATGAGCTGCCTAGTATAGGCCAATAGGCCTTGTGCAGTTAATTACCTTTAGTCTTATGTTCTATGCCCATTTATTGAGCAGAGTTTCACCTGATGCCCAAGTCTACCTAGTAATACATAAGTATCTGGGAGTTAGACGACTCTACGGGCTGCTTCCTGGGGGGATGTGTGTACTCACCTAGTTGTACTCACCTAGTTGTGCTTGCGGGGGTTGAGCTCTGGCTCTTTGGTCCCGTCTCTCAACCGTCAATCAACAGGTGTACAGGTTCCTGAGCCTATTCGGCTCTATCATATCTACACTTGAAACTGTGTATGGAGTCAGCCTCCACCACATTGCTTCCTAATGCATTCCATTTGTCAACCACTCTGACACTAAAAAAGTTCTTTCTAATATCTCTGTGGCTCATTTGGGCACTCAGTTTTCCACCTGTGTCCCCTAGTGCGTGTGCCCCTTGTGTTAAATAGCCTGTCTTTATCAACCCTGTCGATTCCCTTGAGAATCTTGAATGTGGTGATCATGTCCCCCCTAACTCTTCTGTCTTCCAACGAAGTGAGGTTCAATTCCCGTAGTCTCTCCTCGTAGCTCATACCTCTCAGCTCGGGTACTAGTCTGGTGGCAAACCTTTGAACCTTTTCCAGTTTAGTCTTATGCTTGTCTAGATATGGGCTCCATGCTGGAGCCGCATACTCCAGGATTGGTCTGACATATGTGGTATATAATGTTCTGAAAGATTCCTTACACACGTTTCTAAAGGCCGTTCTTATGTTAGCCAACCTGGCATATGCTGCTGATGTTATCCTCTTG
>NC_091174.1:28189319-28264542 GCF_040958095.1 Procambarus clarkii
AAAAAACAAGAATGGATGGTATGGAAGAACGGAGAATAGATGGGAAAAAGAAGAATGGAAGGGAGGTGGGGAATGAATGAATGGAATGGAGGAAGGAAGAGGGAAAAACACAGACCAAGGAACCGACGGGTAGACTATGTATCTATTTTTTGTATATGTATCAGCGAAGGAATGTTTGTCTCTTTGTGTCTGTCTGCCCATAGTAGGAGGCTAGACACTTCACAGTTAACTCACCAAACATATGCAGGGTGAATGGTCTAGGGTACGGGACGGATACAGGCAGGTAGGGGCCGCTCCAATTGGTTTTAATAAAAGGATATCGGGCCCAACAGACTCCGAATGTCATAATAGTGAAATGTGGTTCACAAAGTCCCTAGATTTATCACAAGAATTTAAGCTTCAATTATTATTAGATTCTCTGAAACAGTGAGAGATAGAAGGAACAGAGGTGATGATGAGGGAGAGGGAAAGAGAGAGGAGAGCACAGTTAGAGAGGGGAGGCGAGATGAGAACAGGGGGAGAGGTGAAAGAGGGAGGAGAGGTGAAAAAGTTAGGAGAGGGGAAACATTGGGAAAAAGGATGGAGCGGAGAGGGAGAATAGGTGCGTGAGAGGTGGAGAGGAGGGATGATTAGAAAGAGTGGGGGTTGAAATGTTGCAGAGGATTTGGAGAGAGGGGGTAGAGGTAAAGAGATAAAGGTAGAGAAGAAGAGTGACAGGGAATGAGGGCAGATCACGAGGAAGGAAGATAGTGCGGGGAGAAGATAGGAGGAGATGGTGGGATAGAGAAACAGAAGAGCAAAAGAAGATGAAAGGAAAACAGGGGAAAGTGACCTGGGTAATCCCCCCCCCCCTCCCCCCAACCCTAGTACTTCTATAAGACAATTTTTGCAAGTTTCTCTCTGTCTATGCGAGGTTAAAGGTCAGACAGCTGCGATTAACCCCCACTCAACTTTCCCAGAAAGATTGCTACTGCATGACGAGGGTAACAGGATGGTTGGGGGTCGATCCCCCATGCAACTCGTTTGGAAAGATTGGCTCGTAATGCGACAACTAATAACATCGTTAAAGTCTAAAATATGGACATCGTTGTAGAGGGTTTAGCAACAGGTTTTCCGGTGTTATCTATGTTGAATCAACGTCAATTACTTTGATTCAAAGTAAAATGTTCAAATTACTCGAGCATGTAACGTTCTCTTGTAATTTCTCTCACAAGTGGGAGAGAGAACGGGAGAGAGGTAGAGAAAACTAAAGGAATGGAGAATGAGGTAATGGGAAAGGGAGAGGGAATGAGACAGCGAGTGAGAGAGGGAGGGATGGAGGTAGGGAGGGGGGAGGGAGAGGCGAAGGAAGGAAGAGAAGGAAGGAGGGTCGGGAGAATTTGAGAGAGAGTTGTTGGAGTTAGGGAGAATGAGAGTTAAGGAAGGGGAATAGAAAGATGGAGATTAGAGGAAGGGAGGGATTTTAGAAAAGAGAGAGGGTCAATGGAAAAAGAGAGGGAGGACAAAAGGAAAGGATGTAGTGAGAGAGAGACACACAAATCACCAGACACTACCCAATACTCCATCTATCTATTTTAAACTATAATAGTGAATATCCGTTTCTCTGTCCGAGTTTGGTGACCAGAAAGTTGCACTAAGCTTCACAAACTCTCCATGGGAAGGACTGTGATTGTATTACAAGTGTCACTGGCTGGATGGGATCGATCACTATGCCTTAAGTAGGATAGGTTCTCGACTATCAAAAAATCGCAGTAGGGCTGAAATGTGAGTTTCACTATCCATACAGAGTTTCCCAAGGGAGGGCGGTTTTTGCGCTGTTATCGAAATTGAATCAACGTTATTAACATTGATTTTCGTCGGTATAGCGGAACCAACGTTGATAACATTGATACAACGTCGGTATAACTGATTCAACGTTGATAACATTGATTCAACGTCGGTATAACTGATTCAATGATGATAACATTGGTACAACGTCGACAACATAGATTCAAAGTGGATTCAACGTTACTCGAGTATGTTTCGCCTACTAGTAGACAGAGAATGGTAGAGAATAAAAGAGAAGGAAGGTGAATATAGAATAGGATGACGTAAGTAAAGAAGGGATGATCGGAGTGAATTAATGAAGTGAAAAGAACATTAGGGAGTGAGAAAACGAGACTGAGTGAGGAGGAAAGAGGGTGAGAGGGTGGGAGGAGAGGGAGAATGTGAGGGAGTAAAAATTTAAGAGATTGAATGAGAATGGGAAGAAAAGAGGGAGGGAAAATACCATGGAATATGGAAGAATGGGATGGGAGGGAGATTGGGATAAAATGGGGAAGAATGGTAAGGGGGACATAAATTGGGAGAGGAAGAGGGAGAACGGAAGGAAGAGTGAGAGAATGAGAGATTGAGATAAGGAGGGGAAATGGGGGACAGAGAAAATGGGAGGGATGGAGAATGGGAGAATGGATGGGAGGGAGAGACGGAGAGACAGACGGACAGAAACCCGGGCAGCACCGGTTACACCTTTTATATCTATAAGTGAAAATGTTCTTCTGTCTGTCAGGTCGAGGCAAGAAGCTAGACGCTTGTAGATGGAGTGCTGTTATTTCTAGTGGCGTAGGGTGATTAGGGTCGGTCCGGAGACCCCCGTCCCTAAAGGGGGACACGGCCCCAATGCCCTTCCTTCACAGGGTCTGAAGATGTGAAATGTTCAGCCCGGAGTCCATAAACTTAATCATCTGAAGAAATGAGGTCATATATGCATTCATAGAGAACAATTTGGTTAGTGTCAAGGAGAAAATGAATGAACAAATGTATGTACCATCTGATTACAGTGATGTGGTGTGCAGTGAAAGTTATTACAGTCGTAGAGTATAAGGGAGAATACGAATAGGAAGTAAATAGGATGGTAAGTGGACATATACGTGAAGACTTTTATGGTGATGAAGAATTTGTGTTTAGAAAATGGTTACAGTAATAAGATGAGACTGGGAAGGTGTGGAAGGGGGGGGGGGGGGTGACAGGGAGTATCTTTATTGGAAGAGATGAGGACGGTGTGTATTGGATGAAACCTGCGAGAGTGTGTGCCAGAGGTCTCAGCACATTGCTATGGGTCACAATATTCCTGCCAGCCACTTTTTTATTGTGGGGTGTTCAGCGGTGAAGTGGCTAGAGCGATAGGCTACTGCTTTTGTGGTCAGTGGTTCGAAGCTCTAATGACAAGAGAATTAGATGCTATTATCCACGTTTAATGTGCTAAGCAACTTTATATGATTAGGATGTGGATCACCTAATGCATCCACACTCAAATCGGCACTCCTCTTTAATGGTCTAAAATCTCAGATGAACACCAGTTGTATGTCTCAAAATTCTCATTCTCTTATTTTTGTGTATTCAGTAAAATAATGGTTAAACCTATTGGATTTTTAGGTCCCCCCCCCCCCCCCATTGGAGGTTCCATTTCCCTTTCGTACCACCCACACTTCTTTTGTTTTTATATTACTGTATATGATATTTATAAAGTTGCAATTAAAATTTTGATAAATGTATTGGAATGTTTAAGATTGTGTATCTCTTGGAGCTCATCACCTTTCAGACAGGAAAAGGGAAGACAGCAGGCGTGTTTCCCCTCTCGATCAGCACACTGAGGTGCTGACTCAGAAAATCTGTATCTGTTAAGGTGTCCGGTAGTGTCAGTGAGCCTAGATACCAATTTCTTGAGACAAGCTTATGTCACCCCTGCCCTAGGGACTATGGGAAAATCCTAGCAGCTTAAGTCTTTAATTAATAAATATTTCTACTTATTTTTAATTGACTTTAATAAGATAAAGTTTTATCTGATTTATTTTCTTAGTTTTTAGTAATAAGTTAGCTAATTAACCAAGTAAATAATTAAGTGAGTAAGTAATTAAGTGAGTGAGTAATTAAGTGAGTGGATTGTACGTACTGATTCAGCTGCCTGAATTTATCTCACACAATTTGGGGGGACAATTTGCAGCTTAAACCACTTTGAGATGGCTCCTTCTTAAACCACAAATAGTTTACCTTATAAATATAATTATAAATCATACCACTTATGGTGGTCTAATCTACTACTATTATGGCAATGATTAATAAATAATTATGAGCACTACTTCTACAGTATGGTACAAAAAGAGGGCTTAGCTATTCCTGTTGAGGGGACCTGATAAGGCTGTGTAATTGTAGCATCAAAGATGATTGAAGCCATGTGCCTCTGAGTGCCCCATAAAGGCGGCTTTCTGAGGCTATAAAATTTGGTGTGCAGCTAGGTAATAATTATATGTAAGGTCCCACTGTCTGCTCAGATTCTTGCTACTCCTCCAAATCACAATTACCTGTTTGGGATGTAAGGAATTAATAAAAGTTCCCTAAACATATAATTACAAGTATGACATGAAATATGAGAGTGTTAAGCTGTGTAAGGTACGTGTTGGTGTGTTTTCTCCATGCTTCATAACCGTCTACCTATTTATGAATAAATTGTGCACAAATTAAACAAAAAAATACTTGTTAAGACGGATACCTCCATCCGTGTTCCAATGTTTTGGTGGTTCTACTTCTAGATTTAATTTTACAGTAACAAGGGAGTCAAGCTTTATTTTGATGTTAGTAATTATATTCAGTCCTAGTGAACACATTTTTTATAAAATTTAAACACTAGACTGTAGTATAAACAGAATTTGTGTAATGTAAATACGTGGCGTCGATGATGTCACGGAATCACCCATTCTCATTCTTTAAGGGTGTGAGGGATCTAGATCCCTCAGCTAGGTTTTTCCTAGTTTCTAGAGTAGGCTAGACACTCTAGAAATTGAAGCTTTCAAAATAACATATGCTTGTTGGGTGTTGAATGAAAGCTTATGTCACGAACTATCACTTGAGAGTAGTTAGAAGTCTGTGATTGCTCTGTAGAGAGAATTACAGAGATTTTCCTGTTCTGTGAAGTAGGATGTGAGTTACTTGGACTAAAACCGTTAGAGGTGGGGGGGAGAGTGGGGGAGCGCTGCCTCACCCCCCCCCCCCACATGGGAGACATCACGCCACTCCTTAGGCCTCCTCCTCCTTGTGACGTCACAAGACGCCGAGGGTGACGGAGGCATGTGATTGGGTCCCGCACGTGTGGTCCAAGTCTAGTTTTGGCGCGAACAAAGCTGATTGGGAGCGGCATGAGGGAGAGGGTATGGGCAACTGGTGTCCCTTAGCCCGCGAAATCTTCAGTTTGAATTGGGCGGCCAGGGAAGCAAGAGGTGTTTGGGTGGGGGTAGCACGCTTGCCGCCTCCACCCCCTGTTAATCGCTTCTGTCGTCCAAATTACTCGATTGATGGCACTCCTGCCATCAGGGGTTGTGTCAAGGCCCAATTAAGTGAATTGGGGCCAGGGATTTAAGGAAGAAACAGTAAAAAGCTAAGAGACAGTTGACTGTGTGAACGCATGAGGCAGGCTGGCAGGGCCTCAGGGTGTAACAGGTGTGAGAGTATCCTGTCTAGTGGCAATGGACAATTGATGTTGGGCAGTGTAAGCGTATGTGATATTGCAGGCCCATGTTGGACTTTGCATTCCACCTGGCGGTGGCCATGTGGTGACGCCACCAACCGTTGTCACCCCAGTGTAGAACAAAGGCATGGTTCTAGAGTGATGGGGTTGAAATTCCTCAGCCGCGTGGGTACTCCTGTGGGTGGCAGCCTGCCAGCCCGCGGCCACCCGTGGCCACCCGCGCCACCCGCGCGCCGGCCACCCCAGGCCACCCACCCAGGCCACCCCGCCCGCCAGCTCAGCCGGTGGGGGGGTATGACGTCATGCGCCACTCAGGCCACCCGCACGCCGGCCACCCCAGGCCACCAAACCCCCCCCCCCCTCTCTCAGCTCGGGAGGGACGCTGTGGCCACCTGCCTTGGCCACATGCCTTGGCCACTTTCCCGGGACAGCCTAGGGCCACATCTTGTCGACGCATGAGGAGCAAGCAGCTAAGTGTGTCCGCTAGTGTGGTAGTCATTTTGGTAATGAGGAAAAATAAGGGAAAGAAGGCAGTAGAAAGGAGCCGTGAGTACAATAAAAGTTTGTTACAGTGAAAAAACAGCTGGGGGGCAGCTGTCAGTGGAATCCAGATGTCGGGTAGGGGCGGTACCTGGAGATAGAGATTATACACGGGACCACGCTGTATGGTAGTATGTTGGTAGACTGAATAGAGGATGTGACCAGTCAGTGTAGAGATTTACCATATAAGTGATCCAGCCTGTCGATTCTATATAATCGTTCAGGCTGGATTAATGCCATAGAGTACAGAAAAGTTATAATCATTAGAGGTAGTCAGGAGTGTCAGTGAGGACCCCTGAAGTCTGTGTAATTAGTACATATTACTTGGTGATATAATTTTCAGAGAGTATGTGAAGGCCATTTTTATGTGTTCATTTGCATGTCTATGTACTGTGTTGTGTGGTAGTCAGTAGAGGTGGTTGCTGACTGATTGTCTAATGATGTCATTAGCATGTGGGGTATGCTGACGGCATCATTATGTTGCAGGTTTGTGCAGTGTTGTTATCAGTATACAATATTATTGCCCCAGGAACTGTGTTGAGGGTAAAGGACCTCTAGGATTATTCAGGGGAATTTTCAGTACTTAATGAGAGCAGGCAATTGATGGGTTAATTGCCTGGCTGAAGTATGTGTGTGTTCACAGTATTCCTTTGCAAGCGGGTGCAAGAAGTAAAAGAGGGAGAGGGGCAGTAATATTAGTATACTTGTGTGTGTTGCACGACCGTGTGTTTTATTGTGTGGGCACAGTAATTAGCGAGTTGCAGTAGCTGCAACTATATGTGTGGGTAGTGCTGATATCATGTTGCATGCCATTATAGTGTGACCTATGTAACGCTGGGGTTACTTTGTTTCTTTAAGTTATGTTGAGGACTTAAGGATTCAGTGAGTTAATTAAGGGGTAATTAACTGGATAAGGGGTGCACACTTAGTATTGTGGAATGAGTGAGGGCTGTTAAGTGAGAACAGTGTTGAGCTATATTGAGATACGTCTCGGGAGCAATTAATTGTCCATGTGACAGTTAATAGACCACTCTAGCTAATTATGTAATTAGCCTTCTCATCATGAATTCACGTAGTGGGAGAGGTTCTGTCAGAGTCTGTCAGTATTTGTGTTAACGTAATATGCTCGAGACTAATTACCTTTCAGGGGCAATTAGTGGCTCATGTTAATTAGTGGAGTAATTAACATTGGAGAGCTCCGATGACCCGGTAAAGCGAGGTCATGGAGCTAGCATAAATCGTTGTATTAATCATATCCTGTCTGAGGACAGTGGATTAGTGGCACATCTTGTTAATTAGGGTAATTAACTCCTTTCCCGTGAATTCACAGTGTTTGATGAGACCTGCTGAGGCAGTGTGGAGTGAGACGTATTTATGGATGATTAATTATCGGTCCTGGTGACAGGTAATTAATGGCTCAGCAGTAATTAGTGCCCTAATTAGGGTAATTAACACTCACTAGTAATTTTTTGACAGACTGTGGAGAAGCTACCAAGTTAGGGTAGGCTTAGTTAACGTAACTCAATGGGGATGTAATTAGTGGTCCGTTTGACCTTAATTGAGAATTACTCACTGAATACTTGCAAGGAGTCAAGTGTGGTGTAATATGTTGAGTTATTGTTAACAAGAGAGAGACAAGTGTTAATGATTAACGTAGGGACGTGTAAAGGCAACAGTCACAGGGAAGTTCACGCAGTGGAGGAATTGTCAAGTGAAGACTAACGTAGTGTTAACGATTTAACGAGCTGTCGTTAATTGAGTAATTAACGTAAGGGGTTGACGGTCTGCTGTGATCGGAGTCAATTGCGCTGTAATTAAGCTTCCGTAATTCGTTGGACTGATCAGCTCTGTCTGCGGACAGAGTTATTAAGCACTCGTAGCTAATTAAAGATAATTAGTAATCGCCACTTAGTGAATTCTCCAGGTGTTGATGTTGTTGTTTACACGGAGTATTTGAACATTGTTTGTGATTACCGTAGTACTTTGTTGCTGACTGCTGCGATCAGTCAATTAACGTAATTAATCACTTCAGGCAATTTCTTTTGGCTGTCGTCTGGTGACGAGAGTAGAGTCATACTAGGGATCTGTGGAGCTGTGTCCCAGAATCCCGCCTTGCCTGTCTGTGTATCGGGTTACAACAGGGCAACTTCTTAGTGGGAGTTGCAAAGAGTGTTCACACGGGGTTGTGATAGGGGGGGGGGAGTCACTGTTAGACTTCCGCCTAGTTACGTGGGTCTCTCCTGGGGGGCGGGAGGACCCCTAAGCTTGTGATTATAGTAGCTGTCAGGGAAACCGTGACACTATTGATTGCCTGCTTGTGTCTTTGTGTCAGCGGATCTTTCATTTGTTCAGTTAGTTCATGTTGTCAGCCCGAAGTGTCAGCAAGATGGAGCCTGCTGTCACTTCTCGAGGGGCTGTTGAATAGCTGTGTTGCAAATGCCACTTGATGTACAATAACGTAACCATTCGCTGTGGTGTAACTTAGTCTGTGATATTTTTCTTTGATTTGCAATATTGCGTCATCAGTGGGCACACCTGTGTTCAGGTTAGTTCAGTATGCAGCCTCACAGCAAGGGTTGCTATTTAGCTGTTTGTTATCGTGCCACTGGATGGACATTAACGTAACGTAAACTCGGTAATGTAGTAGTTAGTCTCTTGTTATTAATAAATTGTTATGTTATAGAAAACGGTCTTTGATGTCAACCCTTCAACCATATTATTCCACCATATTTCTGCATATTATTATTAAATGTGGATGTGATCTTGATATGACGGCTGTTCTTGGGAATTCGAATTCCAATTCCAATTCATAGCGCCACTTCAAATATAAATATTTGATTGTGAGAACCCGTCGGTTACCCTTTATTAGTTTTAACGTCCTGGTTAACTAGGAGGAGCCAGCGGCCTATTGTGGACAGGTTTTCACCCTTGGTGGTGGAGGCCTGGCGGTTTGCTCCCGCTTTTCCTTTTTCTACTGGACTCATGCTTAACTGCCGTGAGCAGACTTTAAACTTGCAGTCCACCTCCTAAGGGAGGTAGGCGTAGAGAAAAATCTCACAAAGGGGATACTTTAGAGGGATAACCATGTTATTATGTGTGTGTCGGATTTCCGACAGGGACCTAGTACTCACCTAGTGGTACTCACCGAGTTGTGCTTGTGGAGGTTGAGCTCTGGCTCTTTGCTCCCGCCTCTCATCATACCATCTAAGTGTCTCAGATGGTATGTGAAGAATTGTTTACAGATGTTCCAGTTCCAGGTATTTGTTTGATTTTATTGCCTCCCCTGTAGTTGGGTACGCCACACGCATGACCAATACCTAAGTGTATATAGGTGTTAGCCAGCTTGGAGTCATGCGTGTAGTTCTATACCAGCTGTTTGCCTTTCACCCAGGGGGATATATTGTAATATTAAAGTGCAGCATCTTCAAGGTTTTGAGGTAATATAAAATGAGGTTCTCTGTCTACTGGGCACTAGCTATGGACTGTTGCAAGGCTGATCTTAGCGATGGCATTAATTTCACTGTGTCTTGCATTCCAATTCTTGGAGATTCCAAGGTGTAGACCATGCAAGTGAAAATGTCTGCTTCCACTTTGTTGCAAATGCACTTGTACTTAGTGTGAATTGGGATATCAAGGCAAATAGCTATGCCATTATGGGCTATTCATGCCCGTATCACCTCTTTGATAGCTTGATCTTCATCAATCAATCAATCAATCACCCATGACAATTCATAAAAACTCTGAGTCAAGACGTGAGTCAGTGACAGACCAGCCGGTCCTCCTAAGATTTCAGAACGTCAAGCCGGTCCTCCTAAGATTCCCCAACGTCAAGAAACTGTCGTACTAAACTGCACTTTTCCTAACCTACCAGAGGACCCAAAACAGAAAATGGTACAGTACGTCAATTTCGCAAGAAGATACCACTTTCTAGTATGACAATTTTTGGCCTTAGGTAGAACTATACGTCGAAAGGCGACGTTCTATTTGGAGGACGGTTTGCGCCACAGTTTCTGCTAATAACAAAGTCTCCTGCATGAGAGGAACCAACAGCTCTAAGGCGAGCTACCTCCTATTGTGATGATAAAGGCTGGAGCATGGACTTGTTATCTCCATTACTGGCATGTCCCCAACCCGTCCTAAAAGAGCGTCGCATTTTGATGTATACTCCACCTAAGGCCAAAAATCGCCGTACTAGAAAATGGTAGCGGCACTTTAGAACGACAGTTTCTTGATGGTGGGAAAAATTAGGAGGGCGGGCTGGTGTCCCAGCTGGATTCTTTGTTATTTTTTAGGTCTGGACTGGACGATGGAGTTGCATATATTGAAGCAGAGTGTTATGAGATGAAGAAATTGAAGAAAGTACCTGATTACCATCGCTCCACCAGTAGCCAGTTCACAGGTCATAGATTTGGCATGTGTGTGATTCAGAGCCCCGCGATAAGAGAACTGGACACCAAATTGAATGTGTCACACACACACACACACACACACACACACACACACACACACACACACACACACACACACACACACACACACACACACACCGGGGCCTCGTAGCCTGGTGGATAGCGCGCAGGACTCGTAATTCTGTGGCGCGGGTTCGATTCCCGCACGAGGCAGAAACAAATGGGCAAAGTTTCTTTCACCCTAAGTGCCCCTGTTACCTAGCAGTAAATAGGTACCTGGGAGTTAGTCAGCTGTCACGGGCTGCTTTCTGGGGTGTGTGTGTGTGTGTGTGGTGTGAAAAAAAAAAAAAAAAAAAAAAAGTAGTTAGTAAACAGTTGATTGACAGTTGAGAGGCGGGCCGAAAGAGCAAAGCTCAACCCCCGCAAAAACACAACTAGTAAACACACACACACACACACACACACACACACACACACACACACACACACGCATATACATATACAGATAAGAAATATGCCGTAATATTAGGTGCTGGGTTTGCTTAGAAAACGACGATACTACACACTCAAAGCTCGTGATATTTAGGTCTGACATATAGGTTGATAGCTGTGAGTGACCAACCACAAGGGACACAAGTTGACCTTCCACTAGTGACCCGTGACGAGTCAGAGAGGGCAGACACAGTGGGTGTCACCGGCGTGTTCATACGTCAGAGGCCAGCCTGGATCCAATGAGATTAGAGGTACTGATACATATGTTATTAACATTTAATTAAAAATTCATACATTGATCCAGCGCTTACAGATTTGTATACGATGAAGAACGGTCATGGAAGAGGTCAGGAGAGAGAAAGACGAGGGAGATCTGGGAGAGCCTGAACATGTCTATGTAGATTCTGTATATTCATCAGTAAAATTAAGTGTAACAAATGCCATAAGAAACGAGGCATTTGAGTCTTTGAGACTTAATTCCCTATATATCACACCACTTGCCAGAGTGATTTCATAAGAGACATATAACCTGTGTTTCAATAATACTGATCATGAATATGTAAATTGTTATTGGTTCTATTTCAACTTTGTTCTTACAGTTCCTGCGACGGAGCTGGAACCAATCGTATTGGCGTTTGCTTTTCCATTGGAGACTTTCGACGCTGTGGAGAGAGCGGGGATCTGATGCATGGGTAACAGCTTCTCCACCGTATCTACCAACCCTGGCTTTGCGCTCTGGAGAGGCCACTTCTGACCGACAACCAGAGCGCAACTCCATAGTCTCCTGAGACTGATGGATGCCTACTAAAACAAACCACATTGGTCCTATCCACGACTAAATATGTTGGTGCTTGGAAGGGGGACCTTTCCACCAGGATGTTTGGCGCTGTGTCGCGTGTCAGCTCAGCCTCTGGAGACACCCCAGAAGGATTATACTGACACTGCGTTTTGAAGTTGTAAATGTATAGTTTTTGGGGTGCTGGAACAATATTGCGGTATTTGTGGCGCGGTGGTACAATGTTGCGGTATTTGTGGCGCGGGGGTACGATGTTGTAGTGTTTGTTGCGCGGTGGTACGATGTTGGAGTGTTTGTGGCGCGGTGGTACGATGTTGTAGTGTTTGTTGCGCGGTGGTACGATGTTGGAGTGTTTGTGGCGCTGCGGTACAATATTGTTGTGTTTACGACGCGGTGGTACAATATTGTGGTGTTTTTGGCGCAGCTGTACAATGTTGTGATGTTTGTGGCCCGGTGGTACAATGTTGTAGTGTTTGTGTCGCGTGTTAAAATGTTGTAGTGTTTGTGGTGCAGTGGTACAATGTTGCGGTGTTAGTGGCGCGGTGGTACAATTTTGTAGTGTTTCTTGCGCGGTGGTACAATGTTTTGGTATGTGTTGCGCAGTGGTACAATTGTGTAGTGTTCGTGTCACAGTGGTACAATGTTGCTGTGTTTGTGGCGCAGAGGTACAATGTTTTGGTGTTTGTTATGCAGTGGTACAATGTTTTAATGTTCATAGCGCGGTGGTACAATGTTGTGGTGTTTGTGACGCGGTGGTACAATGTTGTGGTGTTAGTTGCGCGGTGGTACAATGTTGTGGTGTTTGTGACGCAGTGGTACAATGTTGTAGTGTTTGTGGCGCGGTAGTACAATGTTGAAGTGTTTGTGGCACGTTGGAACAATGTTGTAGTGTTTGTGGCGCGGTGGTACAATGTTGCGGTGTTTGTTGCGCGGTGGTACAATGTTGTAGTGTTTCTGGCGCGGTGGTACAATGTTGAGATGTTTGTGGCGCGGTGGTACAATGTTGCGGTGTTTGTGGCGCGGTGGTACAATGTTGTAGTGTTTGTGGCGCGGTGGTACAATGTTGCAGTGTTTGTGGCGCGGTGGTACAATGTTGCGGTGTTTGTGGCGCGGTGGTACAATGTTGCAGTGTTTGTGGCGCGGTGGTACAATGTTGCGGTGTTTGTGGCGCGGTGGTACAATGTTGCGGTGTTTGTGGCGCGGTGGTACAATGTTGCGGTGTTTGTGGCGCGGTGGTACAATGTTGCGGTGTTTGTGGCGCGGTGGTACAATGTTGCAGTGTTTGTGGCGCGGTGGTACAATGTTGCAGTGTTTGTGGCGCGGTGGTACAATGTTGCGGTGTTTGTGGCGCGGTGGTACAATGTTGCGGTGTTTGTGGCTCGGTGGTACAATGTTGCGGTGTTTGTGGCGCGGTGGTACAATGTTGCGGTGTTTGTGGCGCGGTGGTACAATGTTGCGGTGTTTGTGGCGCGGTGGTACAATGTTGCGGTGTTTGTGGCGCGGTGGTACAATGTTGCGGTGTTTGTGGCGCGGTGGTACAATGTTGCAGTGTTTGTGGCGCGGTGGTACAATGTTGCAGTGTTTGTAGCGCGGTGGTACAATGTTGCGGTGTTTGTGGCGCGGTGGTACAATGTTGCGGTGTTTGTGGCGCGGTGGTACAATGTTGCGGTGTTTGTGGCGCGGTGGTACAATGTTGCGGTGTTTGTGGCGCGGTGGTACAATGTTGCGGTGTTTGTGGCGCGGTGGTACAATGTTGCGGTGTTTGTTGTGCGGTGGTACAATGTTGCGGTGTTTGTGGCGCGGTGGTACAATGTTGCAGTGTTTGTAGCGCGGTGGTACAATGTTGCGGTGTTTGTGGCGCGGTGGTACAATGTTGTGATGTTTGTGGCGCGGTGGTACAATGTTGTGATGTTTGTGGCGCGGTGGTACAATGTTGTGATGTTTGTGGCGAGGTGGTACAATGTTGTAGTGTTTGTGGCACAGTGGTACATTGTTGCTGTCTTTATGGCGCGGTGGTTCAATGTTGCAGTGTTTGTGGCGCGGTGGTTCAATGTTGTAGTGTTTGTGGTGCGGTGGTACAATGTTGTAGTGTTTGTGGCACAATGGTACAATGTTGTGATGTTTGGGGCGCGGTGGTACAATGTTGTGATGTTTGGGGCGCGGTGGTACAATGTTGTGATGTTTGGGGCGCGGTGGTACAATGTTGTGATGTTTGGGGCGCGGTGGTACAATGTTGTGATGTTTGGGGCGCGGTGGTACAATGTTGTGATGTTTGGGGCGCGGTGGTACAATGTTGTGATGTTTGGGGCGCGGTGGTACAATGTTGTGATGTTTGGGGCACAGTGGTACAATGTTGTGATGTTTGGGGCGCGGTGGTACAATGTTGTAGTGTTTGTGGCGCGGTGGTACAATGTTGTAGTGTTTGTGGCGCGGTGGTACAATGTTGTAGTGTTTGTGGCACAGTGGTACAATGTTGTGATGTTTGGGGCGCGGTGGTACAATGTTGTAGTGTTTGGGGCGCGGTGGTACAATGTTGTAGTGTTTGTGGCACAGTGGTACAATGTTGTGATGTTTGGGGCGCGGTGGTACAATGTTGTAGTGTTTGTGGCACAGTGGTACAATGTTGTGATGTTTGGGGCGCGGTGGTACAATGTTGTGATGTTTGGGGCGCGGTGGTACAATGTTGTGATGTTTGGGGCGCGGTGGTACAATGTTGTGATGTTTGGGGCGCGGTGGTACAATGTTGTGATGTTTGGGGCGCGGTGGTACAATGTTGTGATGTTTGGGGCGCGGTGGTACAATGTTGTGATGTTTGGGGCGCGGTGGTACAATGTTGTGATGTTTGGGGCACAGTGGTACAATGTTGTGATGTTTGGGGCGCGGTGGTACAATGTTGTAGTGTTTGTGGCGCGGTGGTACAATGTTGTAGTGTTTGTGGCGCGGTGGTACAATGTTGTAGTGTTTGTGGCACAGTGGTACAATGTTGTGATGTTTGGGGCGCGGTGGTACAATGTTGTAGTGTTTGGGGCGCGGTGGTACAATGTTGTAGTGTTTGTGGCACAGTGGTACAATGTTGTGATGTTTGGGGCGCGGTGGTACAATGTTGTAGTGTTTGTGGCACAGTGGTACAATGTTGTGATGTTTGGGGCGCGGTGGTACAATGTTGTGATGTTTGTGGCGCAGTGGTACAATGTTGTGATGTTTGGGGCGCGGTGGTACAATGTTGTGATGTTTGTGGCGCAGTGGTACAATGTTGTGATGTTTGGGGCGCGGTGGTACAATGTTGTGGTGTTTGTGGCGCGGTGGTACAATGTTGTGATGTTTGTGGCGCAGTGGTACAATGTTGTGGTGTTTGGGGCGCGGTGGTACAATGTTGTGATGTTTGTGGCACAGTGGTACAATGTTGTGGTGTTTGGGGCGCAGTGGTACAATGTTGTGGTGTTTGTGGCACAGTGGTACAATGTTGTGGTGTTTGGGGCGCGGTGGTACAATGTTGTAGTGTTTGTGGCACAGTGGTACAATGTTGTGATGTTTGGGGCGCGGTGGTACAATGTTGTGATGTTTGTGGCGCAGTGGTACAATGTTGTGATGTTTGGGGCGCGGTGGTACAATGTTGTGGTGTTTGTGGCGCGGTGGTACAATGTTGTGATGTTTGTGGCGCAGTGGTACAATGTTGTGGTGTTTGGGGCGCGGTGGTACAATGTTGTGGTGTTTGGGGCGCAGTGGTACAATGTTGTGGTGTTTGTGGCACAGTGGTACAATGTTGTGGTGTTTGTGGCACAGTGGTACAATGTTGTGATGTTTGGGGCGCAGTGGTACAATGTTGTGATGTTTGTGGCACAGTGGTACAATGTTGTGATGTTTGGGGCGCAGTGGTACAATGTTGTGATGTTTGGGGCGCAGTGGTACAATGTTGTGATGTTTGGGGCGCAGTGGTACAATGTTGTGATGTTTGGGGCGCAGTGGTACAATGTTGTAGTGTTTGTTGTGCATTTTGGATTTAGTGAAATGTCCGAATTTACCTTCACCCCTTTTTATGATTTATCTCTTGTCAGGGCAGAGTTCCCGTTCTGAACTCAGTATTAAAGGGGTCTAGCAAGGTCGGACTTAGGTTCTCGGGCCCTCCTCTAAATGCTTTCCGTCGTAATTTCCTAATTTAACAATCGATTAGAAGGAAATATTAAATAATCATATATCAGATGGAGTCAGAGAACTGGAGGTTCTTCCTGGGCTCCGCCTCTCTTTCTAAGTAATTTTCTCCCTTGAATTATCGAAAATATTAATTCCATTCAAATGAAATAAAAAAAAACTGAATTATTGGGACTAAATCAAAGAAAAAATGCAGTTTTGGGGCTCCAGCTCTTGTTTTAAGTTGTACTTTAACTTTGTAATATCGTAACTATTTTGAAGACAGGTATGAAATTTTAATCTGAGACATATCTAACTTTTAAAACATTTGTCCTTGAAGTATTTTTAAGCCCGCAAGTAATGCAAGCATTTTGTTTGCAAACAATGCAATATGGAGGGAACATTATTCAGCAACAATGTCTCCCTCTCTTCTCACCCCACATTTCCCCTCACAGCTTTCCACGAACCCCCCCCCCCCCCCCCCCCACCCCGCGTCCTCCCACCCCATCTCTTCTCTCCTCTCCCCTCCTCACCCTTCGCCCGCGAGATTTCAAATATTCTAAACACAGTGTTTAAACAGTGTAATATTTACCTATATCCGCTCCACGAGACGAAGTCTTCTGGAACAATGTTTCTTGCATTATTAAACAGTTAAAGCTTCGCCTTACTCCACATATCGCAACTTACCTTGCTATCCACCTCATTTGCAGTTACTGGACAGTACTTCACCTTTCACTCTTACAAGCAATACATTAATTCCAAGCCAAAGTCATCAATAATTATCATCCACCATATATTTATTACCAAACACAATACAGATGAACAGAAGGATATAAAATATGGAATCTCAATATTTCCACATATTTGACAACAGAAGAAGTAAAACCTTTAAAGTATTAAATTCATCACACTATAAAAGCCAGACATCCTAATTATCTAACACACACACAATCAAAGAAACCCAGACAGACTTATTGCAATACCTGTTGTCCAACTCCTTTTCTTAAGTTTATATGTATAACTTTCTAAGAAAAATATTAAGTGCCATAGGTTAAGGAAGGATTTTGAGAAACATAGATAAAAGGTTGGATAATTATTATACCTACCTAACACACAGCCTGTTAAATGTATGTGGTATTGAGATGAAGCGTTTCATGTGGTCATTGGATGTAGTAGATATACTTTATTATAAATTTCGGGAACTTTTTCGAGGAAATATGTAGAAGAGAGGAAAGGAAGTGTGATGGGATTGAGAATAGAGATGGTAAACTATACTTTCCTAAGAGAAAATATAGTGTAACAGAGTTAAATGCAATTATGAATATGGTATTGAGATAGATGAAAGCAAATTGCAAAGATAGGTGAGGGTGTCTGGTTAAATTGTCACATAAAGCAATTTGTTTTATCTAATTACAAGAAAAATACATTAAGTATCGACAATTTGACAGAAGAATGGTGATAATGGATTATGGAGAGAAAGATTCTGATCTATTAAAAGAGTTACAACTGTGTCTGAAACTCTGCTTTAGGACTATTAGGATCGACTCGCCTGTTTATACTATCTTTGGAAGACTTTATGGATCATTTGTTTTCAACTGAAGTCTTAAATTATGTGGAAAAATAAAGTTGAATAACCAGTGAGGGATTTTAAAGATAATTGAAGCGGAGCTTAATGGAGGCGGGTATCCCAAGGTAACTTGCGGGGCACAGTAAGGGTGGGTCACTCACCTAAGTCTGCAGGTGCCTGTGTTATTAATATGGTGGCAGAGGGTGTTGTAGCAACACAGTGGGACATACTCGCCCACATATACGGGGACAAGCATTGACTGTCAAACATTGGCAGTGAAAGGATTTATATCGGGCAATGGATCGATTATCTCCATAGACTTGCCAATAGAATGAACATATCCTAAGAATTTAACTTCTAATGGATTCCATTTCTGTGAACTGCAAAGAAATGCAGCTGTGGTTTTTGTTATCAAATACTTGGTGTCTGGGAAGTGGACGATATTGTACAAAATGAACTTCTAAAGTGTGTCCTTCATTATCCATTTATTATTAAACTTTTGGCTGGGAATATTCTATTTCTCTTTGGGAAATTACTCATCCAACAAGGATCGCATTATCTGAATTAGATTAAATATCTCCTCCTTCATCAGTTATACGACCAAGGCTCATGACTGGTACCATTTGAGTCAGGACATTCACATTAGTTTGGTAGTGTGACAATACTCACAGAGCCACATAATCATGGGACCATATTCATGGGAGATTGTAATGCTGAACATATTACGTGGGAGGCAGTAGTTACAACGATAATGGATGCAAATTTATATAATATGTTTATAACAACTAGTATTTTGTTGTTTAAAAATACTGTGACCGTATTATACACAGTAACCGAGTTACTGTGTATAATACAAACACTCAAACTGCCAAAATTGGGAAACTGACTTTATTATGTATTGGGAGAAACCTTGTGCAAGACAGTATGGAATGCTCGTATGGAAATATTTTGGTTAGCGATCACTATGCAATTTCAGCTTCCTGTAAGGTACAGTGCGATGTGCCTAATAGTCACCATATACAGGAAATCAATATTCCACATGGTTTCCATTACAACTTTATTAGTCGCATTTCATATTGGTGTCAACGTTACATGATAACGAATATTCAGATCTTCCTCAGAGACCTAGTTGATATAATTACTACCTATTACAAAAGCCAGGCTTGTTTGGGAACAAACCATAAGCCTAGCAGAGGAGGACAGCACTCACGACCACTCAGACGGGGCCTTGACACCGTGCTTGCGAAAGAACATCAAATCACAAGAAGTCTTATATGCGCTTGAGAGACATGAGAAACGTGAGAAATGTTATACGGAATAAACATTGTAAAGGGTTCCTATAAAAAAAAACGAGCATACATCATTTGTTGAAGTCTGAGAAATGGCACGAAAAACTTTTAGAAACAGCTCAACCGAACCATTACACAACAGCCCATTAGAACAAGCATTCACTTTCGTTAATGGACACTAACATCAAGATTTAACTCATTCCCAATTAACATACATAACAAAAGAACTCGCCCCAAAAGACAACGAACCATAAATCTTGCATATACAGCTATTGACGTGTCAGATCTTAATGATGTAACTTAATGGGAGTTTAATAATCTACTAAAAATGGGTTAATCAACTGCTCTTGGAGTGGACGGTATTACATACAGCTTACCGAGATTAGTCTTACAAGTGCTATGCAAACCAATTTTTTTACTTTTCGGAATGAGTTTAAGTGAAGGAGTACTACCTGCTGCTTAGACAATGCTTAGTGTCATTGTTCCTCATCACAAACCACATTCAGATAATTATAGGTCCATATCTCTAAAATCAAGTATTTGTAAAGTTCTTGAACGCATTGTCCTTAACCGACTCATGAACCGTATGAAAGGGCATGTCACCCCAACTGTTTGGATTTATGCCTGGGCTCAGTACACCTTACTGTTTTGCTGAATGCTTTTGATAATACTGAAACTCATGCAGTTTTCGTGGATCTAGCGGCAGCCTTTGAGACTGAAAACAGGGAAATCATACTAGAGCAGTTTTCCAAACTTAGAATGTAAGGTAAATTACTGAAATGTATAAAGTGTTATATGTTTAATCGACCAAATATGCTTTGTTCAATATTGTTAAAATCACAGTGAGTAAACACTTTGAACTAGTAACATCTCAAGAAGTCCTTAGTCCTTTCTTGTTCAACATTCTAATGAATAAACGTATTAAAGATCTTCCAACTAGAAATGATGACACGGTCATTTGCTCTGCTGATGTTTGTTTACAGGCTGCCTCCGAGCCTAGAATGTCAATTCTGCTCGATGCTTATACTACTAGAACTGAGGAATGTGGCTCCTTATCTCTGTAAAGAAAACTCTTGCTCTCATTCCGTGTGATATGCCATCAGTCAATTATCATATAGATGGCCGAACATTTGAGAGCTGCGAGTTTTACAGATACTTTGGTGTTCCCATTAACATCCCTGGGTAACTTTCTTCTCTCAAGAGGAGACTCTGGGAGAGATTAAAGCCCTTGTGGGTCCTTGTTGGTGTTAATCATAGAATTTACAATATTCTTACTAGAATATTCTATATATCATTTATCCGTTCTGTGACAGACTACAATTCTCTATATCTCACACTGTTCACAGATAGAAAGTTAAAATCCCTTCATACTTTGCAAAATGAAACAATGCGAGACTTCTATAGGGGCCGCAAAGTCCACGAAAACAGTTAATATGAGAGCTGAGTTAAAATTACTTACTATAAGTAAGGAAATTTGTTCATTAGCACAATTTTCGGCGTGAAGGCATTGAGTATACCTCGTCAGCACATGAAATTACTGACGAGGTTCAAGCTAAACTTTCCAGTGTGGTACATTTAGCTGAGATATATAGAAGTAAAGGGAAATTTCATCACGCATTTTTCTTTTTCATTGTAAGGAACTCCATAAAATTATTAAATATGTACCTAACTCAATTAATGATTTATCAATCAATTAATCAATGCGATAACTGGAATCAATTGATTTCATAAATGTATCCAAGAAAGATAGTGTACGCTCTATATTATTACAACAGTTAACACTGTGCAGCATCATAGAGTACTCAGGTTATGGGTAACGACGCAAATCAGTGCTTCGCCGACGTCTCTGTAGAACAAGGCGGAAGATGTACTGGATGTGAGTGTAATATATTTAAACAATCTTCTTTCGTACATACAGCAAAGAAGCGCATCAATGATTAGGATAGTACGACTCATACCGAACTTATAGGCATATACTTTGCAACTGAATCTGTAAAATACAAAGTTAGTGGGCTTATATACTGTGACTCGTAAAGTGCACTCAAGGTATTGAACGCACATAATAGTAACACCCAGAAAATAATCAGTGATATTCAAATGAATGTTTTAGCTGCTGAAGAAAATAGATTTGAAATTAAATTACTTTGGATATCTAGAGCAAGATATTGTTGACATACTTGAAAAGACAGCCTGTAGTTGACTAATAGTATAAATTATTATGGGTACCATCGAACAGAAGGTCTTAGTCGACATGAACTTGAAACCAGCCATATACTACAGGTATGTTGACGACATTTTTACACAGGTCCCTGATGTCAGACATCTGCAGGAGCTGAAAGAGGCATTTGAGCGGAATTCTGTGTTGCGTTTCACTTACGAGATGGAGAAGGATGGGAAGCTGCCCTTTCTAGATGTAGCAGTCATGGAAAGGAGCGGAGATTTCCACACTGCAGTCTACAGTAAGTAAACAAACATAGGAATGTGCCTCAATGCCAACAGTGACTGCCCAGACAGGTACAAGAGGAGTGTTGTTAACGCTTATGTCAACCGTGCTCTCAGCCACAGCTCAGGATGGAAACAAGTCGATGAAGAACTCTGTAGGAGTAGTGAAGAATGCGCCACATAGAGCCACCTGTGTATGGAAATCAGATAAGAAAATCAGAAGCGGGGAGCCACATAGTGCCACTCCATATTAGGTCACCCAAGGTGTGTGTGGTAGCAGTCGAAAAACAGTGAAGATAGGTGTCTATTATGCGCCACTATGATCATGTTCATTTACAGTAAAGTAGCCGCCTATGAAGGGCAATCAGATAAGAAAATCAGAGGCGGAGTGCCACTTAGAGCCACTCCATATTAGGTCGTCCAAGGTGTGGGGCAGCAACAATCGTAAAAACAGTGAAGATAGGTATCTATTTTGTGCCGCTATGTTCATGTTCATTTATACAGAAAAGTATGACAGTATATTTAAGTAAAAAAAAAAATGATTTTATTTGTATAATAAACACTCAGGTGAGTGGCAGTTACGCCCCCCCCCACCTCCCTCTATGGGACAGGTGTAAAAACATGATCCTCTCAGTCGGGGTGGTCCCCCCCCTCACCACCCCTCCTCATACTTTATGACCTTGAGTGTACCGTAAGAGGGACCCGCCTCCCTTAGTTGTTTTTAAGTTGGATATATTTTAAGCTTTTATACTTAAAGAAGGAGAAAAAGAAATAATTCTGATGATTTATAGATTATATTATCAAAGTACATAGGATTAAACATAGTCGTATTGTAGGTCATCTCCCCTCACATAATATTTATTAACAAAGGCTCTCCTCCGTGCCCACAGGTCCGTTGTGGGGTCTTCCTCCCCCTCCTCCTCCTGGGACGAAGATGATGACTCATCATCTCCCAGAGAGTGAATGGGTTGTAGTGGGCCTCCCTCAGGTGACTGACTGCTGACGTCATAGGGTTCACTCTCGCTGGTGGGACGTTGTCCTTCCTCTCCTTGTGGTTCAATGACGTCACCACCTTCACTCTCGGTGGACATTCCTTGGGCTGAGGCGTTGGGGTGGGGATCGGACGGTATGTCTGGGTGACCATACGCTAGGCTAGTGTATTTATTTAGGTAAAAGCGCTTATCATCAAATGCACTTAAACCCCTCTTAGTATTGAATGTGGTTGCTATCTGCCCCCCTATATTTCTTATTTGTGAGTAATTAAAAGTATTTACTACCCCATTGCTGTGAAGGGTCTCTTTAAAGTGGTTATGTGTTAAAGATCTTTGCACAGCTCGGGGAATACCCTTTGCGGTGATGGAATTTTTATTGTCAAGCAAAAGCACACTATACATTTTGGGCTTGAGTGCCACAACTTCAAGGATGTGTTTATCTGACACCTCTGACTTTAACAGCCCTAAAACACCCTTTTTAGAAGGATCATACAAGGGGTGAGTTTCAGGAAAATTACTCGTATCCATCCACAAACTAAGGGGTTCTTTCCCCATCTCATTAAAGACATCTTCAGCTAGTAAGCTGAAAATGAAACTGTCTGTGGGACATTTGGGGCTTGAATCTAATTATTTAAATATTAATGTAGTAAATTAAATTACGAAGGACCACCCGCTTTTATAGTAAAGAGGGAAACTGAGAAATTATGATCATTAGATAATTCCTAGATGAACCAGTAACTATGGATAAAATACTAGAGAATATGATCATAGAAATTAACGGGCTGTATAATTAAATGAATCAAACCCTCAAACACCTACATTGGGGGGTTATTTCTGGAACTCAGTCCGTCCAGGAACTAGTGTGGTTCGTTCACTAATCCAAGATATAATAATCTAATCCTATGAATTATTGAGAAACCAATGTCATTACCATTAATGGGAACATAGATTATGAGTATAATAATGATAATCACAATAAACACATGTTAATCCAAGAAGAGTTCTGCATGTAAATAATTCCAAATAATTAATAAAGGAATACAAAGGAATCTTAGTTTAATGACGATTCCTTTGTGTAAGTCACGATGCTTCCTCTGACTCTCCTGGGCTCGGCTGGATGACGAGTGGGATGGATTAACATGGGAGAGGACAGCGGGGAGAATTCTTCTCACGTGCTGCAAAATAAATGTTTACAGTAGCAACTAATGAAACTACTGAATCTCTATGTTCAAGAAATGAATATTAATAGGAGATAAAGGGTAATAACCTGTGGTTTGGTGTTGGTATACGTCGTCACGACAAATCACCCGGCTACAATTCTACACCTTACACGATGCATCAAATAAGGATAAGATACTTAGCTAATATGGGCACTGTGTAAGTTTTAAGATTGCCGAAATTCGCGTCCCAGGCTCTGGCTTCACCTATCCTGGATAATGGCGCGCTTCACTGGACGGTCACGTGTCATCAAAGAACCAGATTAAAAGGGTTCCCTATATTACACGGACACCAGTCAAAGATATTGTCTGCAAGGCCTTTCACGCCTCACAGTGGCGACTTTCTTCTGGAGGATGGATAACGTTTACCCTGATGACTGGGCAATGGCGTCTCCTCGTCAGCACGACGCGAACAGGTCCGCTCGAGAGCTTCCACACACGTGTACTGGCTTGCTCTCCTTCCCCGCTCCGCGTCTCGCGTTCTTTAGACAAATTATTGTCATGAATATTAGTATTTCTCGCATTTGTGTTTGAAATGTTCGAGACAGGACGGCTTTATTATTTAGAAGAGGGAAATATTATTATTTGCCAGTTCAGTGATAGTAAATATATAATGGAGAGGAATTAATGTCTCTCCATGGCATTCGCTTGTGACGTTAATTTTTATTACTAGATAACTGTTATGACTCTAACGCTCTATTCGGCTTTTAGTTGGAGGTCAATTTATCTGTAATTAATTATCACACAGAACGCCTTGGTTATAGAGAATCGAATTCAATTCTCAGATACATTGGATATAATGCGTTTATTGTAATGAAATCTGACGCAATACTGGCGTCGGGTGACGTGAGAATTCTAGCCTATTGTACAGATGAAATTATTAGTACATGTGAATTCTACGCTGTATTAATTCTACTTACTACAATAATTAGTAGAATTAGTAATACTTAATGAGAATACAACAGTGTTGTATTCGGTGTTGGAAATTTCCAACACTGTCTGTATCACTATACAGCAGTTGTACCCTATCTGAATAGTGGTTCTTAAGTACCCTGTACCAAAAATGGTACAAACTGTATTTTGCTAGCTCAAGAATCTGGAACCCAATGTAATTAGGATGAGTAATTTTAATGAATGGTCTGGAACAGACAGACAATAATTTATTGTCACCTAAATGCACCATTCGTTTAAAGCGGGGATTCTTCACCTCTCGTAAAAAGACCCTAGCTGAAGTCACTAGTTTGGTGTCAATGGCATAACGGGCTGGGTTCAGTAGTGTTTTACCAAAAACACTGTTCGTCAGTAATTTGAAGAGTGTTTTCCTATCATTACTGGTGGAGGCATTTCTATTGTTAACGTTTGTGTTAACAAATTCTGCCATAAAATCTGACTGACGGAACTCGTAAATTGCATGTATTGTTTCCACTTCAAGTCCTATCTCAATAAATAGTTGTAAAAGGTGAAGAGATATGAAATAATGTTTCTTGGGGAGATGATCTCCAACCATATTAGATAAAATAGATGTGCGCCTAAGATTGGAGCTCTCCCCACATGCTTGGGAGCTAAATACAAGTGTGGACGATGGCTCTAAGTATCGGCTGCATATGGATTATGCTAAGTTGTGGGTAACACGAGTGTTCCCCTACCCAAGTGCTTACCTAGCCTTAAACAGCTCACTGTTAGGATCCCCCGACCCCATAAGCTATACTTTCAATAAAACCATTTCTAAAACATATGTCCTAGCAGGGAATCAAACTAGCCTCTTAATTGATCAGCCTTGGGCGCAAGTAATTCCTCACAAGATATTCATGGTAATTGTACCAATGAATTATTTGGCCGGCCTTCACCAAGGTAATGGATTATATTTTGAAAATGCAAAGCTGAAAAATATTGCTATGTATTTGAACAATAACGCAATTGACCGAATTGGCGGTGATTTCGACAATCATTATGCCCGCCTTTATTACGAAACTTTGAAGACATTAGTATTAGAGCATGATTCACTTCTAGCCTATGACACTTTTAATAAGGGAAGATCGATATTCGCCTTTGACTTAACCACCATTCAAACAAAGGATTCCCTCCCTGTGGAGAAATCTGGCAACTTGCGTATGGAGCTTGAGTTTGGTGGTGGTGTTACATATAACAGGCTGGTTTTACTGTTTGGGGAAACGACCGGGGTACTATCCATCGACGGACAGAGAACTGTTCTGTGTGACGTGCGAGCTTAAAAACATAATGAATTGTTATGATATAAATATTAATTTAAAAAATAATCTAGGGGATCGAGCACTCTACCTAGGTTGTCATAATGCTGATGAGATAGAACATTTAAATATCTCATCAAGAAAACCTATTGTTCTCATAACTAATATTTTACCATCACACAGCAGAATCACTATGGGACATTGGGTAGCTATTTATGTCGATAAAGTTAAACATCGAATGTTTTTTTTCGATAGTTATGCAATGTCGGCGGTTACTTATGGACATTATTTTCAAGGATTTATTAAAACTACCAAAATAACAAAGGTGTTTGGAATGTGCTACAGACTCCAGAGTGATTTTACTCTCGCCTGTGGCCTATATTGCGTCATGTTTGTTCATAGGGTGAGCCACCTGGGGTTGCCTTCAACAGTACATTACTTACATAATGTATTTTCAAGCGTTAATTTAAAATTAAATGATAAACGTGCCCTCGCTTATGCGAGACGATATTTTCCTATGAAACATCACTGTGTTAGGACATTTTGTAGAGGAGTAAGGGTTGGTTCTCATAGGTGGTTTAGAGAATATTTTTGTTAGCTAGGCAACCTACCTAACAAGGGGATTACCCCCATATAAAACCCCTCTCACCCCACAACCTCCCTAGAAGACCTCCAACCTCCTCATCCTACAAATGGAAGGCGTCTCTCCAAAAACACCCGCAGGGAAGATTGAAGTCCTTGAAGGGCCTGGTTAGTATTACCCTCACTTTCTGGTAAAGATTTATTTTTTCCCCACAATAGAAAGTTTGTACAACCTCTATTTTATCCTCTTCTTTTTTTCAGTGCAATTCTTAGGACCTGTCCACATTTGTAGAGTAGTAATTCTACGTGGGAGGTCTGCCCCAAACAAGATGCTGTTACGTAGCCTAATTGATGATGCCTGCTGTAGAGGACACAAGGTCGCTCCTGCAGGGGGAGAGGTATGTACTAGCAGTTCTTAGAGGAAATAGAATATTTTTCAAATAAAAGTTATAATCCTATAAATTATTTCCCCCGTCTCTTTCCAGAACACTTCAGATGAGGGCCAGAAGGAAACTCGTCCAAAAGGCAACCACCCAACTCACCCCACCCCCCCAAGAGAGGGGGGAGGGGGTCAAGACCTCCCCCCACTCACCACGGATAGGGAGACGTCAGAATTCTACTCAGATGAGGAAGGGGAGGTGGAGGGGGGAGAGGGATAAGAGTGAGGAAAACCATAACTACAATTATTACCTATCATAATAAACTTCTTATACATCATTTGTGATTTTTACCTAATAAAGCATTAATAAATTCTTTGATTTTTTTTTAACCCCTGGGGGAGATTTATAATTTAATGTCCCCTATATAAGTCTCACTCGACCCCCACTGGGTGTGGAACTCTGTTACGGTAAAGTCAAGGCCATTAGGTGCGAGGAAGGGTACGGGCGACCACCCATACCAGAGAAACCTGTTTTACACCAGCCCCATTAAGGAATGTGGGGGCGTAACTGGCACTCACCTGTGAGTGTTTATTATACAAATAAATTAATTTTTACTTAAATATACTGTCGTACTTTACTGTATAAATGAACATGATCATAGTGGCGCATAATAGATACCTATCTTCACTGTTTTTCGACTGCTACCACTCACTCCTTGGGTGACCTAATATGGAGTGGCACTATGTGGCTCCCCGCTTCTGATTTTCTTATCTGATTTCCATACACAGATGGCTCTATGTGGCTCCATCTTCTCTACTCTCGTAACTTCCGCCTAAGTCCCTAATACGGAATGATTACTACAACGCTCCACACCCGGTTAGTCTTTCATTCAATACTCACATACTGCAGACTTAACTTGGTCACTAAGATCACATCAGGCTCTCACATAGCTGTCTGCTACACTTCGCTGCTGCCACAAACGGAGACCTCGGAGGACTTTCCGGTTCCACTCCCCCAACAAGACTGTCTCCAGTCCGCCATGGCCTCAAACATTTCACCACGCCTCTCAAGGAAGGTATAATCCGATTAACCTTATCCCTAGAGCGGTAACCTTGTTCCTAGAAGCCTGAGTCCTCTTTCCAGGAATTATTAATTTGGCTAAGCAGCTGCGGTCTTAATCCGTTGACCTTTCTTAGATATGTGATCCATAGTCTGTCTACTTAACATGTACTTCCAATCATCATTCGGTAAGTGTTGTAGTAATGATCCTCTAGCTAATAATCCCTACTAACTTGTGGATTACAACAGTCTGAGGTTGTGTCGTGTGTGTGAAGTTGAGTTGTGTGTGGGGTTTTGTTGTCTGCGGGGTTGTGTCGTGTGTGAGGTTGTGTCGTGTGTGAGGTTGTGTCGTGTGTGAGGTTGTGTCGTGTGTGAGGTTGTGTCGGGTGTGAGGTTGTGTCGAGTGTGTGAAGTTGTGTCGTGTGTAGAGTTGTGTCGTGTGTGAGGTTGTGTCGTGTATGTAGATGTGTCGTGTGTGAGGTTGTGTCATGTGTAGCCTTGTGTCATGTGTGTGGTTATGTCGTGTGTGAGGTTGTTTCAAGTGTGAGGTTGTATCGTGTGTGAGGTTGTGTCGAGTGTGTGAGGTTGTGTCGTGTGTGAGATTTTGTCTTGTGTGTGAGGTTGTGTCTTGTCTGTGAGGTTGTGTCGTGTGTGTGTGAGGTTGTGTCTTGTGTGTGGGGTTGTGTCGTGTGTGGGGCTGTGTCTTGTGTGTGAGGTTGTGTCGTGTGTGGGGC
Source organism: Procambarus clarkii (assembly GCF_040958095.1). Lineage (NCBI taxonomy): Eukaryota > Metazoa > Arthropoda > Malacostraca > Decapoda > Cambaridae > Procambarus > Procambarus clarkii. The sequence goes on from NC_091174.1 coordinate 28,217,654, forward strand.
TGTGTCGTGTTTGAGGTTGTGTCGTCTGTGAGGTTGTGTCATGTGTGGGGTTGTGTCATGTGTGAGGTTGCGTCGTGTGTGAGGTTGTGTCGAGTGTGTGAGGTTGTGTCGTGTGTGAGGTTGCGTCGTGTGTGAGGTTGTGTCGAGTGTGTGAGGTTGTGTCGTGTGTGAGGTTGTATCGACTGTGTGAGGTTGTGTCGTGTGTGAGGTTGTATCGACTGTGTGATGTTGTGTCGTGTGAGAGGTTTTGTCTTGTGTATGAGGTTGTTTCGTGTGTGGAGTTGTGTCGTGTGTGAGGTTGTACTCACCTATTTTTGCTGTCGGGGGTTGAGCTTTAGCTCTTTGGTCCCGCCTCTCATCTGTCAATCAACTGGTGTACAGATTCCTGAGCCTACTGGGCTCTATCATATCTACATTTAAAACTGTGTATGGAGTCAGCCTCCACCACATCACTGCCTAATGCATTCCATCCGTTAACTACTCTGTCACTGAAAAAGTTCCTTCTAACGTCTCTGTGGCTCATGTGGGTACTCAGTTTCCACCTGTGTCCCCTTGTTCGCGTCCCACCAGTGTTGAATAGTTTATCCTTGTTTACCCGATCGATTTCTCTGAGGATTTTGTAGGTTGTGATCATAGTCTCCCCTTACTCTTCTGTCTTCCAGTGTCGTAAGGTGCATTTCCCACAACCTTTCCTCGTAACTCATGCCTCTTAGTTCTGGGACTAGTCTATTCGTATACCTCTGAACTTTTTCCAGCTTCGTCTTGTGCTTGACAAGGTACGGGCTCCATGCTGGGGCCGCATACTCCAGGATTGGTCTTACATATGTGGTGTACAAGATTCTGAATGATTCCTTACACAGGTTCCTGAACGCTGTTCTGATGTTAGCCAGCCTCGCATATGCCGCAGACGTTATTCTTTTTATGTGGGCTCCAGGAGACAGGTTTGGTGTGATATCAACTCCTAGATCTTTCTCTCTGTCCGTTTCATTAAGTACTTCATCTCCTATTCTGTATCCTGTGTCTGGCCTCCTGTTTCCACTGCCTAGTTTCATTACTTTGCATTTACTCTGGTTGAACTTCAACAGGCATTTGTTGGACCATTCACTCAGTCTGTCTAGGTCATCTTGTAGCCTCCTACTATCGTCCTCAGTTTCAATCCTCCTCATAATTTTTGCATCATCGGCAAACATTGAGAGAAACGATTCTATACCCTCTGGGAGATCATTTACATATATCAGAAACAGTATAGGTCCAAGGACTGACCCCTGCCGGACTCCACTCGTAACGTCTCGCCAATCTGAGACCTCACCCCTCACACTGACTCGTTGTCTCCTGTTGCTTAGGTACTCCTGTATTCAACGGAGTACCTTCCCTTTCACTCCAGCCTGCATCTCCAGCTTTTTCACTAGCCTCTTGTGTGGCACTGTATCAAAGGTTTTCTGACAATCCAAGAATATGCAGTCTGCCTACCCTTCTCTTTCTTGCCTTATTTTTGTTGCCTGGTCGTAGAATTCAAGTAACCCTGTGAGGCAGGACCTGCCATCCCTGAATCCATGTTGGTGCTGTGTTGCAAAGTTCTTTCACTCCAGGTGCTTCACTAGCTTTCTTCGCACAATCTTCTCCATCTGCTTGCATGGTATGCAGGTTAGGGACACTGGCCTGTAATTCAGTGCCTCCTGTCTATCCCCTTTCTTGTATATCGGGACTACGTTAGCTGCTTTCCAAATTTCTGGCAGTTCCCCTGTTGCCAGAGATTTGTTATACACTATGGAGAGTGGTAGGCACAGTTCTTCTGCTCCTTCCTTTAGTATCCAAGGGAAGATTCCATCTGGGCCTATAGCCTTTTTCACATCCAACTCTAGTAAACACTTCCTTACTTCCCCGCTGGTAATCTCAAACTCTTCCAGTGGTTCCTGGTTAGTTATTCCCTCTCTTATCTCTGGGATTTCTCCTTGTTCTAAGGTGAAGACCTCTTGGAATTTCTTATTCAGTTCCTCACACACTTCCTTGTCGTTTGTAGTGAATCCTTCTGCCCCTATCCTTAATTTCATAACCTGTTCCTTTACTGTTGTTTTTCTCCTGATGTGGCTATGCAGCAATTTAGGCTGAGTTTTTGGCTTGCTTGCGATGTCATTTTCGTATTGTCTTTCTGCCTCTCTTCTCATCCTGACATATTCATTCCTGGCATTCTGGGATCTTTCTCTGCTCTCCAGTGTCCTGTTATTCCTATAGTTTCTCCATGCCCTTTTACTTTGCTGCTTAGCTAGCCTACATCTCTGATTAAACCATGGGTTTCTCATCTTCATTTCACTGTTTTTCTTTTGGACTAGGACAACCTTGTTTGCTGCGTCCTTGCACTTTTGCGTGATGTAGTCCATCATATCTTGACCCGTCTTTTCCCTGAGCTCTGTTTCCCATGCTATATCTGTTAGGAATTTTCTTATCTCCTCATAGTTTCCCTTTCGGTATGCTAACCTTTTGGTTTCGGTATCCCTCCTCGAGTTCAATAACCCTTCTTCAATCACGTACTCAAACACCAATTCACTCCGGTCGCTCATTCCTACTGGGGCCTCAAAACCGATTTCTCTTATGTCAGAGTCATTCAGGGCGAAGGCCAGGTCGAGTCTCGCTGGTTCGTCATTTCCTCTCATCCATGTGGGTTCTCTGACATGCTGGGTTAAGAAGTTTTTAGTCACCACCTCCAGTAATTTGGCTCTCCACGTATCCTCGCCTCCATGCGGTTCCCATGCGGTGGTTGTGTTGTGTGTGTGTGAGGTTGTGTCGTGTGTGTGAGGTTGTATCGTGTGTGAGGTTGTGTCATTCATGTGGTTGTGTCGTGTGTGAGATTGTGCCGTGTGTGTGAGGTTGTGTTGTGTGTGTGAGGTTGTGTCGTGTGTGAGGTTGTGTCGTGTGTGAGGTTGTGTCGTGTGTGTGAAGTTGTGTCGTGTGTGTGGGGTTGTGTCATTCATGTGATTGTGTCGTGTGTGAGGTTGTGTCGTGAGTGAGGTTGGGTCGTGTGTGAGGTTGTGTCATGTGTGAGGTTATGTCGTGTTTGAGGTTGTGACGTGGGTGAAGTTGTATCGTGTGTGAAGTTGTGTCGTCTGTGAGTTTGTCGTGTGTGAGGTTGTGTCGTGTGTGAGGTTGTGTCGTGTGTGAGTTTGTGTCGTGTGTGAGGTTTTCTCGTGTATGAGGTTGTGTCGTGTGTGAGGTTGTGTCGTGTGTGAGGTTATGTAGTGTGTGAGGTTATGTAGTGTGTGAGGTTGTGTCGTGTGTGGGGTTGTGTCTTGTGTGAGGTTTAGTCGTGTTTGAGGTTGTGACGTGGGTGAGGTTGTGTCGTGTGTGTTGGGTTGTGTTTTATGTGTGAGGTTGTGTCGTGTGTGAGGTTGTGTCGTATCGTGTGTGAGGGTGACAGGTGAACATAACGTTAACAAGGGTGACAGGTGAACATAACATTAACAAGGGTGACAGGTGAACATAACATTAACAAGGGTGACAGGTGAACATAACATTAACAAGGGTGACAGGTGAACACAACGTTAACAAGGGTGACAGGTGAACATACCATTAACAAGGGTGACAGGTGAACATAACGTTAACAAGGGTGGCAGGTGAACATAACATTAACAAGGGTGACAGGTGAACATACCATTAACAAGGGTGACAGGTGAACATAACGATAACAAGGGTGACAGGTGAACATAACGTTAACAAGGGTGGCAGGTGAACATAACATTAACAAGGGTGACAGGTGAACATACCATTAACAAGGGTGACAGGTGAACATAACGATAACAAGGGTGACAGGTGAACATAACGTTAACAAGGGTGACAGGTGAACATAACGCCAGTGTAGGTGAAGAACGCCATGAACACAAAATGAACAGCGTTGCCAAGATTCTCACACAACATTCTGAATGTCAAAAACCAGATGAATTTTCTCCTGAGGTTTCAGTAAGATAATACTGAAGAGGACATTATTAGTAAGGTAACCACGACCTTGCCTATAATTGTTGGCCAGGTAACCACGACCTCGCCTATAATTGTTGGCCAGGTAACCACGACCTCGCCTATAATTGTTGGCAAGGTAACCACGACCTCGCCTATAATTGTTGGCAAGGTAACCACGACCTCGCCTATAATTGTTGGCCAGGTAACCACGACCTCGCCTATAATTGTTGGCAAGGTAACCACGACCTCGCCTATAATTGTTGGCAAGGTAACCACGACCTCCCCTATAATTGTTGGCAAGGTAACCACGACCTCGCCTATAATTGTTGGCAAGGTAACCACGACCTCGCCTATAATTGTTGGCCAGGTAACCACGACCTCGCCTATAATTGTTGGCAAGGTAACCACGACCTCGCCTATAATTGTTGGCAAGGTAACCACGACCTCGCCTATAATTGTTGGCCAGGTAACCACGACCTCGCCTATAATTGTTGGCCAGGTAACCACGACCTCGCCTATCATTGTTGGCAATGTAACCACGACCTCGCCTATAATTGTTGGCCAGGTAACCACGACCTCGCCTATAATTGTTGGCAAGGTAACCACGACCTCGCCTATCATTGTTGGCAAGGTAACCACGACCTCGCCAATAATTGTTGGCAAGGTAACCACGACCTCGCCTATAATTGTTGGCAAGGTAACCACGACCTCGCCTATAATTGTTGGCCTGGTAACCACGACCTCGCCTATAATTGTTGGCAAGGTAACCACGACCTCGCCTATAATTGTTGGCCAGGTAACCACGACCTCGCCTATAATTGTTGGCAAGGTAACCACGACTTCGCCTATAATTGTTGGCAAGGTAACCACGACCTCGCCTATAATTGTTGGCAAGGTAACCACAACTACTATAATTGTGGTTAAGGTAACCAGGCCGTCTCCCGGTCTGGCTCAAACCTATAATTGGATATAATTAAAACTCTCGATAAAATCAGAGAATTAGAAGGTGGTGCTGGGCGGGTGTGGGATGGATGGGTTGGTGGATGGGTGGACAAACGAATGAGTTGATGGGTGGGTTAGTTAATGGATGGATATACTAGTTGGTGGATGGGAGAATCAAGTTCTTGATTGATGATTAATGGGTGTGTGTTGGGGATGGGTTGAGTTAATTGATAGGCGACTAGATGGACTGATGTATTGGTTCATGGATGGGTGGATGGACGAGTGGCTGGGCAGGATACCTGGTTGATACCTGGTTGATGGGGTTCTGGGAGTTCTTCTACTCCCCAAGCCCGGCCCGAGGCCAGACTTGACTTGTGAGAGTTTGGTCCACCAGGCTGTTGCTTGGAGCGGCCCGCAGGCCCACATACCCACCACAGCCCGGTTGGTCCGGCACTCCTTAAAGGAAACAATCTAGTTTACTCTTAAAGATGTCCACGGATGTTCCTGCAGTATTTCTAATGCTCGCTGGTAGGACGTTGAACAACCGTGGACCTCTGATGTTCATACAGTGTTCTCTGATTGTGCCCATGGCACCTCTGCTCTTCACTGGTTCTATTTTGCATTTTCTTCCATGTCGTTCACTCCAGTACGTTGTTACTTTACTGTGCAGATTTGGGACCTGACCCTCCAGTATTTTCCATGTGTACATTATTTGGTATCTCTCTCGTCTCCTTTCTAGTGAGTACATTTGGAGAGCTTTGAGACGATCCCAATAATTTAGGTGCTTTATCTCGTCTATGCGTGCCGTATATGTTCTCTGTATTCCCTCTATTTCAGCAATCTCTCCTACTCTGAAGGGGGAAGTGAGTACTGAGCAGTACTCAAGACGGGACAACACAAGTGATTTGAAGAGCACAACCATTGTGATGGGATCTCTGGACATGAAGGTTCTCGTAATCCATACTATCATTTTTCTGGCTGACGCAATACTTGCTTGGTTATGCTCCCTAAACGTTAGGTCGTCGGACATCATTATTCCCAAATCCTTGACATGCTGTTTTCCTACTAAAGGCAGATTCGATTGTGTTTTGTACCCTCTATTATGTTTAAGATCCTCATTTTTGCCGTATCTGAGTTGCTGGAATTTATCACCGTTAAACATTATGTTATTTTCTGCTGCCCAGTCGAAAACTTTGTTAATATCTGTTTGTAGTTTATCAATGTCTTCAGTAGAGGTAATTTTCATGCTTATTTTTGTATCATCTGCAAAGGATGACACGAAGCTGTGACTTGTGTTTTTGTCTATATCTGATATGAGAATAAGGAACAGCAGTGGTGCAAGGACTGTACCTTGAGGTACACAGCTTTTAACTGCGCTCGGACTCAATTTTACTTGATTGACTGTTACTCTTTGTGTTCTGTTCGACAGGAAATTGAGTATCCAGCGTCTTACTTTACCAGTTATACCCATTGACCTCATTTTGTGTGCAATCACTCCATGGTCACATTTGTCGAATGCCGTTGCAAAATCTGTGTACACGACATCTGCATTATTTTTTCCTCTAATGCCTCAGTGATTTTGTCATAGTGGTCAAGTAGCTGTGAGAGGCATGTCTATATCTATATCGATTAGGTAGTGAATGGGATTGGAGGGATAGATCATTGGCACTGGAAAGTTTGGATGGATAAATGAGTAATTTGTAGAATATTAAAACTTTTTAAGAATTAGTAATGGGATGGATAAGTTTCGTAATGGATAGGTGAAGGTATTGCTAATCTTGGTAATGGATAGGTGAAGGTATGGATAAGCCTGGCAATAGATAGGAAATGAATAAATAAACGATTAAATATATATTCAATATTTGATACCAGATGTGTGATAGAATGATTAGGAAAAATCAATGAGATTAGTGAATGGAAAGGCAATAGATCTGTCGTGTCAGGGTCACTCTGACATACCAGTCAGAGTGACTGACAGATGTTCCGTCATTCTGTCAACCAGTCTTATATACCCTCGTGTTTTGGCGACCAGCAAGGGAGGAGGAGGGAAGGTAGGTGTCAAGCAAGGTGGATGGGAGGGATGTGTGTAGGAGGGTGGGAAGGGAGGCGCCCCAATAGCACCCAGAGAGGAGCGCACAGGGGCCAGTGTGCGTCTGGTCGCTGTGTAGTGAACACTGGCGCGCTCCCAGCCCTCCTTGGCTGGTGATCCAGCCGTGCGGCCGCCACGGCTAAGCCTTCCTGATGCTCTTCATGTGTTGGGGGTCCGGATCCTCTGGACATATTCCCGTTGAAACTCTCGGCTAACACTGAGAGGCGAGCTGTGCTTGGCAAAGCCAAATGTCCATATATAATTATTTTTATATAGCAGTAAATTATGTGGCAGAAAGTGGGCCAGCTACGTCGGGCTGAGTGATGTGAAGAGGTTGAAGGGCAAGTGTTTTTACAAGTGTACCTGGCGTCTTAAGTAAGCTCTTAAGTGATGTAAAGTACCATAGTGTGACGTACACACTTGAAACCGTAGAGTGTTGTCGATAATTGCTATATACAGACAACATTCAGAGAATAATCAGATCACGTCTATCAAATGAATTAATTACTGGTCGATGTTCTCATAAGAAAGAAAACAACGAGAATACGATAAACTAAAATGGATTAAGAATAAAATTTGACATTCCACAAAAACTTGCAATCACTTATCATGATAGGAATTCTCTGTGTGGAGTTGTTGGGTCTTGTTGAGCAATGTTCTTGGTTGCAACTAATAGAATAACATCCCCAAAACATGCCACCATCTTTGCCAATATTTTTTTCCGTGAAGTTAGCCTTGTGTAGTGAATGGGAGATTTGCGGTTGAACCTCTGTAATCTATCACACAATTATGATAAACTTTTAAACAATAATTACCTATTGTGAGATTATATTATTGAATACCAGGGAATCATGACAATCATTCATGCAAGGCGGAATTGTTTATTATTGCTGTCTGAACCATGCAATAAGTAGCACTAAAAGGAACACTGGGAACCAAAAACTAGCGGACAACGCCACCTCATCGTGTTCCAGGAGAAGGTGACTAAGTCAATGAAAAGATCATTGAGTGCTATGGTTGCCCTCTGAAATGTTCATCTCATATTACGAAGTATTACGGACCGTGTGACGTCCCTTAAATGGTGTTCCAGTATGATCTCTCACTGTAAGTGCTGCACGCCCACACCAATGATGAGTTGGTTGTTGACCTCAGGCACATATTTGTTTTATTCATTTTTTAACGTTATTCATTCATCCAGCCAGTCAGCCAGCTAGACAGTTGAACATTCCTCCAGCCAGTCAGCCAGCTAGACAGTTGAACATTCCTCCAGCCAGTCAGCCAGCTAGACAGTTGAACATTCCTCCAGCCAGTCAGCCAGCTAGACAGTTGAACATTCCTCCAGCCAGTCAGCCAGCTAGACAGTTGAACATTCCTCCAGCCAGCCAGCCAGTCAGCCAGCAAGATAGTTGAACATTCCTCCACCCAGCCAGCCAGCCAGCAAGATAGTTGAACATTCCTCCACCCAGCCAGTCAGCAAGATAGTTGAACATTCCTCCACCCAGCCAGCCAGCCAGCAAGATAGTTGAACATTCCTCCACCCAGCCAGCCAGCAAGATAGTTGAACATTCCTCCACCCAGCCAGCCAGTCAGCCAGCTAGACAGTTGAACATTCCCCCAGCCAGCCAGCCAGCTAGATAGTTGAACATTCCTCCACCCAGCCAGCTAGATAGTTAATCATTCCTCCACCCAGCCAGCCAGCCAGCAAGATAGTTGAACATTCCTCCACCCAGCCAGCCAGTCAGCCAGCTAGATAGTTGATCATTCCTCCACCCAGCCAGCTAGATAGTTGAACATTCCTCCACCCAGCCAGCCAGTCAGCCAGCTAGATAGTTGATCATTCCTCCACCCAGCCAGCCAGCCAGCAAGATAGTTGATCATTCCTCCACCCAGCCTGCCAGCCAGCTAGATAGTTGATCATTCCTCCACCCAGCCAGCTAGATAGTTGATCATTCCTCCACCCAGCCAGCTAGATAGTTGATCATTCCTCCACCCAGCCAGCCAGCAAGATAGTTGATCATTCCTCCACCCAGCCAGCCAGCTAGATAGTTGATCATTCCTCCACCCAGCCAGCCAGCTAGATAGTTGATCATTCCTCCACCCAGCCAGCCAGCTAGACAGTTGATCATTCCTCCACCCAGCCAGCCAGCCAGCTAGACAGTTGATCATTCCTCCACCCAGCCAGCCAGCCAGCTAGACAGTTGATCATTCCTCCACCCAGCCAGCCAGCCAGCTAGACAGTTGATCATTCCTCCACCCAGCCAGCCAGCCAGCTAGACAGTTGATCATTCCTCCACCCAGCCAGCCAGCCAGCTAGACAGTTGATCATTCCTCCACCCAGCCAGCCAGCCAGCTAGACAGTTGATCATTCCTCCACCCAGCCAGCCAGCCAGCTAGACAGTTGAACATTCCTCCACCCAGCCAGCCAGCCAGCTAGACAGTTGATCATTCCTCCACCCAGCCAGCCAGCCAGCTAGACAGTTGAACATTCCTCCACCCAGCCAGCCAGCCAGCTAGACAGTTGATCATTCCTCCACCCAGCCAGCAAGTCAATAATTCTTCCACACACCCAGCTTGATATTTAACCATTCCTCCACCTTCCTAGCTAGTTAGATTCCTCCACCCATCCACTTTGCTAGTCATTCATTCCTCCAGCTAGATAGACAATGGACCATTAGTTTACGTAGCCACCTAGCTAATCAACTAATAGTCAACTAATAGTCAACATTTATATTCAAGAAATGGTTGTCATTCTGGAGTATATCTGAACGGCAAGTATATTGCTCCAAATTCTTGCCACTCCAACCCCGAATTAAAATACGTTTATTTCCACTCAGACGTCTGATAATCAATCAATCATCTGCACCCATCATCAACTCACTCACCCATCCTCAACTCACCCATCCTCAACTCACTCACCCATCCAGTCACGGGCTGTGTATCCATTCATCCCTCTGCATGATTAATTTGTACGTGAATTAAATTGTTAAGAGTAACTGCAATTTAAATAATTATCTTACGACTAGAGCTGGCAGGTGTTTCTGACGTCACCTGCCCTTCAGTCTTTGAATATATGCAATTGTAATACATGTGTGTATATTTTGACCCGTGTAATTCTCTTTCTGGGAAAATTTATTGATTCAACAAGGAGTAAATGTGAATAATGTGGACATTGCTCAATGTGGTCTAATAATAATCTTCAATGATATTGGCTGATAAGGAAATATCTGGTCATGTTTTTGCGCTGAAACTAGTCTTTCATGGTCGACGTGATATTGTCAGTGATAATTAATATAATTTGCAACATAAAATGATGCAAGACAGTCACGATAATCTGATTATAATTAGAATTAGACCAAATAAAGGTGGATGAGAAGGCCTATGTGGTTGTAATTATGAATTCTAACTTTATTCTGTGACCGGTGTCGAATGTTTTCTTGCTCTGACTACTGAACTGGAAGATTAGATTTCTTGGCCAGTCAGGCTATTCTGTTTTGCTGCTAGTTCTCTGAGTGCAGGTGGCCGGGAATTCAGCGAAGGAACTTGTCTGATTTCCGTTCTTGGTTCCGGGAATTTACCGATGCCTATTCCGGAAGATTTATCTGTGTCCATTGTTCAATATAGTACATCCTTTTTAATGGATTCAACGACAGCCTCGCTACTTGCAGGGTCAGGGCTCGATCCCCCATGGTACATGAGGCTGGGCACCGTTCTTTTGCCCCCTCCTCATAATCACGTTCCATCCTCATAACTCAATTCCTTGTCCTCATATTCCAGCGCCATATCTTAAATGCCAAGGCTACTTTTCAACGGGTTCCAGCTTAATGTACTCATATCTTGGCGATTTATCCTAATATATCATATATTTCTCATATATCAGCACCTTGTTTTATATCCTATCTCCTTGTCCTCATATCCCAATTCCACACTTTCCAATTCCTTGTTCTTATATCCCAAGGCTTCTTGTTTTCATATACCATATGAATATTGTTTTCATATTTTCATATTCATATTTCATAGCTCCTTGTCGACATATTATTCTCAATGATATAATGATCATACTTGATTGAACCTTCATTCATTATATATCTTATAATACCGCGTGGTATATTATGTGTGACAATTTACGAGAAGGAAGTCTTAAAGGCCAAGAGTTAGACTTGGTTGGTCAGCTTTACTTGTGAATGAGTGAAGGAACATACAAGTGGTTCCAGTGACCCGTTGACGACAATGGAGCCATTCTGTCTGGAACAACGGCGCCTGGAACAACGGTGTCTGAAACAACGGCGCCTGGAACAACGGTGTCTGAAACAACGGCGCCTGAAACAACGGTGTCTGGAACAACGGCGCCTGGAACAACGGTGTCTGCATCAACGGCGCCTGGAACAACGGTGTCTGCAACAACGGCGCCTGAAACAACGGCGCCTGGAACAACGGCGCCTGGAACAACGGTGTCTGCAACAACGGCGCCTGGAACAACGGTGTCTGCAACAACGGCGCCTGGAACAACGGCGCCTGGAACAACGGTGTCTGCAACAACGGCGCCTGGAACAACGGCGCCTGGAACAACGGCGCCTGGAACAACGGTGTCTGCAACAACGGCGCCTGAAACAACGGCGCCTGGAACAACGGCGCCTGGAACAACGGTGTCTGCAACAACGGCGCCTGGAACAACGGTGTCTGCAACAACGGCGCCTGGAACAACGGTGTCTGGAACAACGGCGCCTGGAACAACGGTGTCTGCAACAACGGTGCCTGGAACAACGGTGTCTGCAACAACGGCGCCTGGAACAACGGTGTCTGCAACAACGGCGCCTGAAACAACGGCGCCTGGAACAACGGCGCCTGGAACAACGGTGTCTGCAACAACGGCGCCTGGAACAACGGTGTCTGCAACAACGGCGCCTGGAACAACGGTGTCTGGAACAACGGCGCCTGGAACAACGGTGTCTGCAACAACGGCGCCTGGAACAACGGTGTCTGGAACAACGGCGCCTGGAACAACGGCGCCTGGAACAACGGCGCCCGGAACAACGGTGCCTGGAACAACGGCGCCAGGAACAACGGCGCCTGCAACAACGGCGCCTGGAACAACGGTGCCTGGAACAACGGTGTCTGCAACAACGGCGCCTGGAACAACGGTGTCTGCAACAACGGCGCCTGGAACAACGGTGTCTGCAACAACGGCGCCTGGAACAACGGTGTCTGCAACAACGGCGCCTGGAACAACGGTGTCTGCAACAACGGCGCCTGGAACAACGGTGTCTGCAACAACGGCGCCTAGAACAACGGTGTCTGCAACAACGGCGCCTGGAACAACGGTGCTGCAACAACGGCGCCTGGAACAACGGTGTCTGCAACAACGGCGCCTGGAACAACGGTGTCTGCAACAACGGCGCCTGGAACAACGGTGTCTGCAACAACGGCGCCTGGAACAACGGTGTCTGCAACAACGGCGCCTGGAACAACGGCGCCTGGAACAACGGTGTCTGCAACAACGGCGCCTGGAACAACGGTATCAGCAACAACGGCGCCTGGAACAACGGTGTCTGCAACAACGGCGCCTGGAACAACGGTGTCTGCAACAACGGCGCCTGGCAATGTACTCTGTTCCATTTCTAGCTTCTGATAGAGATTTTTAACCCTGTCTCTTGTAAGTAATTTTTTTCAATATTTTCTTACTATTTATTACACTAAATAATGTACAAATATGTGATACTGAAACAAATATCAGTATACTGATTCAACTGATGTCAATACTGATTCAACCTGTTCAAAAATATACGTTGACTAATCTAATGTCTAGATTAGATTAGAATCAAGACTAGAATATAAAAAATCTAATGATATTTCATTGATATTTTACAGCATATTTTACCTCACTAATGAGATGGAGCATGATTAATGGTGCCATTGACTACTCAAGCACAACAGAATTTATATGATTTTTTGCACAATAACTAGCGGTCAAACCCAGCTCATGCTCACACAATACATTGCTAATGATAGCGGACAGAGTGTATCGTCGGATCGGCTTGCACTCCTCTTGAAATACCAGAAAACATACTAAGGAAACTTTTCAAAGCCTGCATTAAAGAGGCACTCTTCTTGAGCCCAGATGGGCACATGTGTAAGCAAGTAGATGGGGTCGCCATGGGTTCTTCCCTAGGTGAATTGTTTGGGAACTTCTACATGGGTACCATCGAGCAGAGGGTCTTAGTTGACATGGACTTGAAACCCGCCATATACTGCAGGAATGTTGACGACATTTTTACACAGGTACTTGATGAGAGACATCTGCAGCAGCTGAAGGAGGCATTTGAGCAAAATTTTGTGTTGAATTTCACTTACGAGATGGAGAATAATGGGAAGCTGCCATTTCTAGATGTAACTGTCACAGAAAGGAATGGAGGCTTCCACACTGCAGTCTACACTAAGGAAACAAACATAGGAATGTGCCTCAATGCTAATAGTGACATCCCAGACAAACACACAAGAGGAGTGTTGTAAACGCTTACGTCGACCGTGCTCATAGCCACAGCTCAGGATGGAAGTAAGTCGATGAAGAACTCGGTAGGGTAAGGAAGGTCCTAGTCAACAACGGCTTCTCTAACGGTTTTGTTGAAGATATAAAAAGAAAGGTGAAACGCCATGCAACTTTTGAAGAGTCAACCAACACAACACTTGTACCCCCATTAGATTATTTTACACCAACTTTTTTTCAATGGCTCATAAAAAGGAAGAAAGGGTCCTGAAAGATATTGTTGATAGGAACGTTATCCCTACAGACAAAAATTAGAAAATACAATTCACAATTTACTATAAAATAAAAAAAACGGCCAATTGTCACGCGGCGCTCACCTTGGCCTTGTGTTACATGAGGTTACAGTTTAACAGCGGGGGATCGTGCTACTGATACTATTACCTCACGCCGTGGGACTTCACTCCGTCCACTAGAGTGTCACATATCACCCCAGGGAGTTCTCCTAGTCATGCTTCAAGACCAGTCACCACTTGACCTTGGACCCAAGGGGGAGAGGAGAAGGCCCAGCCCACACTACTAAACTGAATCGTACACTATGTGACTCCCCCACCGGGCCTGCCCACCTATGCGGGCAGAGAATTTGCCGGACGTCCGGCCGTAACTCACTTCCACCTCTTATCTTCTGGTCGTCAGCTGGGTAATTCTCTCAGCGTCCCAGCAACGCTGTTAGTTCGAATATAATATATATACAGCAGCCTAGGACCGTCTATGTGCTGCCAATACTAGAATTCAAATTTACAATCATGTTGCCAACTCAGGGTCACTCTTTAGGGAATGCCAGTACCAGTGTTCAAATCTAATGTCGTGTTGCCAGTACAGGGTCTCTCGCTATGCCATGCCAGTAATAGTACAGTATAATCACGTTATTAATCACAAACCTCAATGAGATGGAGGTTACACCAAAAGCAGTGGTAAAATAATAAAGTTTACTCAAAGTAAACTACAACACACGAGATACATGTAAGGATTTATGGAAATAATAGTAATAATGGTGACAGCAGCGCTGTGGCTCAGCAACGCATGTGCGTTGCTGAACCACAGCAACCTTCTCTGTCCTCCAGTCCTCCCCACCATTCCCCACTCCACCATCCCCTCTTCTTCCCACCATGACCACTCCCCTGTCCTTTTGTCCTACCCACACTTCTCCATTCTCCCATCCACTCGTCCCCACCATTCCCCACTCCCTCGTCCGATGCCTTCCTAAATGGTCTGATTTTCCCATTAGAAAATTGGGAACATCAAGTGATCTGATGTTCCTATCACTGGAATATAAGAAAAATAGTTAGAAAAATAAATGAAAATATGAAAAAATAAAAATTAACTATACTCACGAAATGAACGGTATGGTAAACAACACAGCTCAATTCCAATGCAATTCACACAAAATAATTAAATCAAAATGAAAATAAAAAAAAAAATCATGAAAACTCAATTTATCAATGCATTCAGAAACAATGAAATGGAATTGTCACATATGTAGTATAGCATGTATGTTGCTCTTACATGCAACAGATGGCGCTGTTTTTCAAGCGAGCATAGTTTTACCTGTCACAGGTGTGGCATCTCTACTTATACTTACGAAATGAACGGTATGGTAAACAACACAGCTCAATTCCAACATAATGTCACCCAAAATATTTAAATAAAAAATAAAATAAATCGAAGTCTATGAAAATAAAATTTATCAATGCAATCGGAAACATTGAAATGGAAATCGTGACATATTTAGTATTGCGTGCATGTTTCTATTATGTGCAACAGATGGCGCTGTTTTTCAAAAATGCATGTTTTTACCTGTCACAGGGGTGGCATCTATATAGTAGGTATATAAAAAGATGCGCCTATTCGAATGCAACGTTGTGTCAAAATTTCAAAGCAATCAGTGAAGAACTTCGGAGATTAAAGCGAGGGTTGCTCTTATGTCCAACAGATGGCGCTGTTTTCCCAAAAAAAGCATGTTTTTACCTGTCACAGGTGAGGCATGTATATAGTAGATATATAAAAAGACGCGCCTATTCGAATGCAATGTTGTTTCAAAATTTCAAAGCAATCGGTAAAGAGATTTCGAAGATTTCCCTCACATGAAAAACTCAGTTTTTCAGAAAAAGCATGTTTTTTTACCTTCACAGAGGAGACATCTATGTAGTATATATATAAAAATCTGGCCGGATGCGAACGGAATGTTGTGTGAAAATTTCAAAGTAATCGGCGAAGAACTTTCGGAGATTAGCGATTTTGAACAAACGAACATTTCCATTTATATTATATTATATATATATATATATATATATATATATATATATATATATATATATATATATATATATATATATATATATATATATATATATATATTATATATATATATATTATATATATAATATATATATATAATATATATATATATATATATATATATATATATATATATATATATATATATATATATATTATATATATATATATATATATATATATATATATATATATATATATATATATATATATATATATATATTGCTACCTTGGAAGGATGGTAAGCAAGTGGTATGGGACTACACGTGCGCTGCCACACTGGCCAGTATCTACCTCCACTACAGCACACGTGAAAGCGGTGGTGCTTCTTCTTTCAGAGAATCACAGAAAATTATTATATACAGAGGTCTAGCACACTGCTACAGCTTTGTTCCGATCGGCTCGGAGACCCTCGGTTCGTGGGGAAAATGTGCATTGAAGTTCCTGGAGGAATTGGGGGACAAATTGATCAGGGCTACAAAAGACCAGAGAGCAAAAAGTTTCTTGTTCCAGCGCCTCAGTGTTGCGATTCAGAGGGGAAATGCCTGTTGCGTCTTGGGCACTAGTCCAACTTCAACTTCAGAGGAATTCGAAGAAGTGTTTGACTTGCAATAATGATCGAACCCGTCTGTGACATTCATCAATGTTTCTCATTGTTGTGTTTTTCAAGAGATCCATAAACTTTAAGCACCTTTTTGCATTATTATTTTTGTATCAACCCATGTATATCTTGTAACCATCATATATATATATATATATATATATATATATATATATATATATGTCGTACCTAATAGCCAGAACGCACTTCTCAGCCTACTATTCAAGGCCCGATTTGCCTAATAAGGCAAGTTTTCATGAATTAATGTTTTTTCGTCTACCTAACCTACCTAACCTAACCTAACCTAGCTTTTTTTGGCTACTTAACCTAACCTTACCTATAAATATAGGTTAGGTTAGGTTAGGTAGGGTTGGTTAGGTTCGGTCATATATCAACGTTAATTTTAACTCCAATAAAAAAAAATTGACCTCATACATAGAGAAAAGGGTTGCTTTATCATTTCATAAGAAAAAAAATATAGTAAATATATTAATTCAGGAAAACTTGGCTTATTAGGCAAATTGGGCCTTGAATAGTAGGCTGAGAAGTGAGTTCTGGCTACTAGGTACGACATATATATATATATATATATATATATATATATATATATATATATATATATATATTGGTGTATACTGGCAGCAGGTTTTCTTTCAAACATGTTTCATTGAATATGACCGCATATTCTGTATTTATTATTTTCTGGTTTAGGGCTTCTATCCCTCTAACTATTTTCTTAGCATTTCAATTAAGCCCTGATGCTAAGAAAATAGTTAGAGGGATAGAAGCCCTAAACCAGAAAATAATAAATACAGAATATGCGGTCATATATATATATATATATATATATATATATATATATATATATATAAATATATATATATATATATATATATAAATATATATATATATATATATATATATATATATATATATATATTATAATATATATATAATATATATATATATATATATATATATATAATATATATATATATATATATATATATATATATATATATATATATATATATATATATATATATATATATATATATATATATATATATACCACCTCTGGCTGGAAGAAGGGGGACCCATAGCCTCGGAGGAAACCACACATAACGCATTGGAGGGAATGTGGGTCCCCTCCAATACAGTTTCTGTGTGCTTTTCTCCTACCACCCCCTTCCCTCCACCCCCCCCCCGACATATATATATATATATATATATATATATATATATATATATATATATATATATATATATATATATATATATATATATATATATGTCGTACATAGTAGCCAGAACGCACTTCTCTGCCTACTATGCAAGGCCCGATTTGCCTAATAAGCCAAGTTTTCCTGAATTAATATATTTTCTCTATTTTTTTTCTTATGAAATGATAAAGCTACCCATTTCATTATGTATGAGGTCAATTTTTTTTTATTGGAGTTAAAATTAACGTAGATATATGACCGAACCTAACCAACCCTACCTAACCTAACCTAACCTATCTTTATATGTTAGGTTAGGTTAGGTAGCCGAAAAAGTTAGGTTAGGTTAGGAGAGGTAGGTTAGGTAGTCGAAAAACCATTATTTCATGAAAACTTGGCTCATTAGGCAAATCGGGCCTTGCATAGTAGGCTGAGAAATGCGTTCTGGCTATTAGGTACGACATATATATATATATATATATATATATATATATATATATATATATATATATATATATATATATATATATATATATATATATATATATATATATATATATATATGTCGTACCTAGTAGCCAGAACGCACTTTTCAGCCTACTATGCAAGGCCCGATTTGCCTAATAAGTCAAGTTTTTATGAATTAATTGTTTTTCGACTACCTAACCTACCTAACCTAACCTAACCTAACTTTTTCGGCTACCTAACCTAACCTAACCTGTAAAGATAGGTTAGGTTAGGTTAGGTAGGGTTGGTTAGGTTCGGTCATATATCTACGTTAATTTTAACTCCAATAAAAAACAATTGACCTCATACATAATGAAATGGGTAGCTTTATCATTTCATAAGAAAAAAATTGAGAAAATATATTAATTCAGGAAAACTTGGCTTATTAGGCAAATCGGGCCTTGCATAGTAGGCAGAGAAGTGCGTTCTGGCTACTATGTACGACATATATATATATATATATATATATATATATATATATATATATATATATATATATATATATATATATATATATATGTCGGGGGGGGGTGGAGGGAAGGGGGTGGTAGGAGAAAAGCACACAGAAACTGTATTGGAGGGGACCCACATTCCCTCCAATGCGTTATGTGTGGTTTCCTCCGAGGCTATGGGTCCCCCTTCTTCCAGCCAGAGGTGGTATATATATATATATATATATATATATATATATATATATATATATATATATATATATATATATATATATATATATATATATATATATATATATATATATATATTATATATATATATATATATATATATATATATATATTATATATATATTATAATATATATATTATAATATATATATATATATATATATATATATATATATTATATATATATTATAATATATATATATATATATATATTTATATATATATATATATATATATATATATATATATATATATATATATATATATATATATATATATATATATATATCACCTCTGGCTGGAAGAAGGGGGACCCATAGCCTCGGAGGAAACCACACATAACGCATTGGAGGGAATGTGGGTCCCCTCCAATACAGTTTCTGTGTGCTTTTCTCCTACCACCCCCTTCCCTCCACCCCCCCCCCCGACATATATATATATATATATATATATATATATATATATATATATATATATATATATATATATATATATATATATATTTATATATGTCGTACATAGTAGCCAGAACGCACTTCTCTGCCTACTATGCAAGGCCCGATTTGCCTAATAAGCCAAGTTTTCCTGAATTAATATATTTTCTCTATTTTTTTTCTTATGAAATGATAAAGCTACCCATTTCATTATGTATGAGGTCAATTTTTTTTTATTGGAGTTAAAATTAACGTAGATATATGACCGAACCTAACCAACCCTACCTAACCTAACCTAACCTATCTTTATATGTTAGGTTAGGTTAGGTAGCCGAAAAAGTTAGGTTAGGTTAGGTTAGGTAGGTTAGGTAGTCGAAAAACCATTATTTCATGAAAACTTGGCTCATTAGGCAAATCGGGCCTTGCATAGTAGGCTGAGAAATGCGTTCTGGCTATTAGGTACGATATATATATATATATATATATATATATATATATATATATATATATATATATATATATATATATATATATATATATATATATATATATATATATATATGTCGTACCTAGTAGCCAGAACGCACTTTTCAGCCTACTATGCAAGGCCCGATTTGCCTAATAAGTCAAGTTTTTATGAATTAATTGTTTTTCGACTACCTAACCTACCTAACCTAACCTAACCTAACTTTTTCGGCTACCTAACCTAACCTAACCTGTAAAGATAGGTTAGGTTAGGTTAGGTAGGGTTGGTTAGGTTCGGTCATATATCTACGTTAATTTTAACTCCAATAAAAAACAATTGACCTCATACATAATGAAATGGGTAGCTTTATCATTTCATAAGAAAAAAATTGAGAAAATATATTAATTCAGGAAAACTTGGCTTATTAGGCAAATCGGGCCTTGCATAGTAGGCTGAGAAGTGCGTTCTGGCTACTAGGTACGACATATATATATATATATATATATATATATATTTTATTAAATATGACCGAAAAAGTAAGATTAATAATTCTAACACGAATTTTCTCAATCTTTCGTACATTATGCTTCACTGTTGGAGGTAAATCAAAAATCACTTCTCCAAAATTCATTTTTATTTCTAGTCTGACGCGACACGGGCGCGTTTCGTAAAACTTATTACATTTTCAAAGACTTCACAAATACACAACTGATTAGAACTTGCGTTTCCCTGATTTTATATCTACATTTGAGTGAGGTGGGAAGGGTGATGTGGCATTACATTTGAGTGAGGTGGGAAGGATGATGTGGCATTAGAGGATATTAATAGGGTATTAAAAGTATCAACACAAGACAGAACACGAAACAATGGATATTGAATAGAAGTGTTTGTAGAAAGCCTATTGGTCCATATTTCTTGATGCTTCTATATTGGAGCGGAGTCTTGAGGTGGGTAGAATATAGTTGTGCAATAATTGGCTGTTGATTGCTGGTGTTGACTTCTTGATGTGTAGTGCCTCGCAAACGTCAAGCCGCCTGCTATCGCTGTATCTATCGATGATTTCTGTGTTGTTTACTAGGATTTCTCTGGCGATGGTTTGGTTATGGGAAGAGATTATATGTTCCTTAATGGAGCCCTGTTGTTTATGCATCGTTAAACGCCTAGAAAGAGATGTTGTTGTCTTGCCTATATACTGGGTTTTTTGGAGCTTACAGTCCCCAAGTGGGCATTTGAAGGCATAGACGACGTTAGTCTCTTTTAAAGCGTTCTGTTTCGTGTCTGGAGAGTTTCTCATGAGTAGGCTGGCCGTTTTTCTGGTTTTATAGTAAATATTTACTATAAAACCAGAAAAACGGCCAGCCTACTCATGAGAAACTCTCCAGACACGAAACAGAACGCTTTAAAAGAGACTAACGTCGTCTATGCCTTCAAATGCCCACTTGGGGACTGTAAGCTCCAAAAAACCCAGTATATAGGCAAGACAACAACATCTCTTTCTAGGCGTTTAACGATGCATAAACAACAGGGCTCCATTAAGGAACATATAATCTCTTCCCATAACCAAACCATCGCCAGAGAAATCCTAGTAAACAACACAGAAATCATCGATAGATACAGCGATAGCAGGCGGCTTGACGTTTGCGAGGCACTACACATCAAGAAGTCAACACCAGCAATCAACAGCCAATTATTGCACAACTATATTCTACCCACCTCAAGACTCCGCTCCAATATAGAAGCATCAAGAAATATGGACCAATAGGCTTTCTACAAACACTTCTATTCAATATCCATTGTTTCGTGTTCTGTCTTGTGTTGATACTTTTAATACCCTATTAATATCCTCTAATGCCACATCATCCTTCCCACCTCACTCAAATGTAATGCCACATCACCCTTCCCACCTCACTCAAATGTAGATATAAAATCAGGGAAACGCAAGTTCTAATCAGTTGTGTATTTGTGAAGTCTTTGAAAATGTAATGGAAGTCTTTGAAAACTTCTATGGAAGAAATGAAATGTATGCTCGTGATGGGGTGCATCTATCGAGAGCTGGGGTTGTTGCTGTTGCGAACTCGCTAGAAGAAGTGGTTAGAGGTGTTTGTTTGGGTTTAAACTGTTAGTAGATAGAGGTATGGGAATTGATTTGGAGGAAGGAGGTAATAAAAGTATGTGTTTGTGGGAGAAAGGAATTGGCAAAACGATCAGGGAAAGAGAAGGTCCGCAAAATAACAATTCACTTAGGGTATATTACACTAACAGTAGAAGTCTAAGAAATAAAATTAACGAATTAAATGCTCTTGTCTGCACAGAAAAAATAAATATTATTGCACTTACCGAAACGTGGATGAATGTAGAAAATAGAGAACTATTAGCTGAATATCAAATATATGGATTTAAACTATTTCACACAGATAGATATATTAGACGAGGAGGTGGAGTAGCCATATATGTTAGGGACAATTTGAAATGTAGTCTCAAAGAGGGAATCAAAACAGAGCCACACACAGAAACTATTTGGATTGAATTAAACGAAAAAGCTAATAATATTATAATAGGAGTAATATATAGGCCACCAAATTTAGACAGAATGGAAGCAAAGCATCTATGGGATGAAATATCTAGAGCATCTAGATCTAACAGTATTTATGTCATGGGTGACTTTAATTTTAGCGGAATAAACTGGTTGAACAAAACAGGGAATAGTGAAGCAGAAGATTTTCTAGAATTAATTGACGATTGCTTTCTTACGCAACACATTAAGGAACCAACACGGGAAAATAATATTTTAGATTTAGTGTTAACTAACAGGGAAACGCAAATTAATGACATCGAAATAGGGAGTGAGCTAGGGAGCAGTGATCACAAAGAAATCAGATTTAGCATAGAATGGAATAGACCAGTAGGAGAAAATTCTGTTAAAGTGCCAGATTTTCGAAAAGCTGATTTTAATAGCCTAAGAAATTTTTTGGGTCAAATTGATTGGAAAGGCTTGGGTATGGGGTGTGGGCCGGTCTTGGAGCGAGACATGAACCCAGCGATAGGTGACTTAAATGGGGATTTCGATGTGGATTCAATATATAACTTATTTAAGAATATTCTAAACAAAGCACAGGAACGTAGTATACCATACAAATTGAATAGATCGTATACTAATGACCCAAAGTGGATAACAAAGAATTTGAAGAACCTTATAGGTAAAAAGAGAGCTTGGTACAAAAGGATTAAAAATGGGGAGGTCACTTTAGAACAGGAATTCGTACAACTGGTTAGAAATGTTAAAAAAGAGATAAGGAAAGCAAAAAGAAACTATGAAGTTCGCATAGCAGGGCAAGCAAAGACAAATCCTAAAGGGTTTTTTCAGTTATATCGTACTAAGACTAGGGAAAGGATAGGTCCATTAAAAACTGAGACAGGTCAAATAACAGATAGTGATGAAGAGATGAGTAGTATTTTTAATAAATATTTTGTATCTGTATTTACTAAAGAGGAACTTAACAATATGCCTTCAGCCGAACAAGTCTATGTGGGTGGGGACGAGGACAGGTTGACGAGTTTAGCAGTTACCAGGGAGGATGTTCTTAAACAAATAGTAAAACTCAAACCAAACAAATCCCCAGGGCCGGATGAAGTGTTTGCTAGGGTGCTTAAAGAATGCAAAGAGGAGCTTTGTGACCCACTGTCAACCATATTTAATAAATCAATAGAGTCAGGCAGAGTGCCAGAGTTTTGGAAAGTTGCTAATGTGATACCAGTTTTTAAGAAAGGAGATAGATCACTTGCGTCTAACTATCGACCAATTAGCCTAACGTCTATTGTGGGAAAGTTACTCGAATCTATAATAGCAAATAAAATTCGTCTTCATCTTGAAAAACATAAATTAATAATTGAGTCGCAACATGGTTTTATAAATGGCCGTTCATGTTTAACAAATTTGTTATCTTTTTATTCTAGCATTGTTGAGGCAGTTGATAGTGGTAAGGATTGCGATGTTGTATACCTTGACTTTAGCAAAGCTTTTGATACAGTGCCACATGAAAGACTGATTAAAAAAATAGAGTCTCATGGTATTGGGGGTGCTATATTAAGCTGGATTAGGGCATGGCTATACCAAAGGAAACAGAGAGTTAGTATAAATGGAATCAAGTCAGAGTGGGAAAATGTTGTAAGTGGAGTGCCTCAAGGCTCTGTCCTGGGACCTCTGTTGTTTATAATATATATAAATGATTTAGATTCAGGTTTGAGTAGCAACATTTGCAAATTTGCCGATGATACGAAAATCGGTAGGGAAATTAATTCGGAGGAGGACTCACTATCACTTCAAGTTGATCTAGATAGGGTTTTGAAATGGTCAAAGGATTGGCAGATGCAGTTTAATGCTGATAAATGTAAAGTTCTGAGGTTAGGTAATGATGATAGAGTTACAAGATACGAGCTAGATGGTGTTGTGATTGCGAAGTCGGATTGCGAAAGGGATCTGGGAGTTATGATTAGTAAGAATTTAAAACAAAAGGATCAATGCATAAATGTTCGTAATAAGGCAAATCGGACACTTGGATTTATTAATCGCAGCGTTAGTAACAAGACACCTGGTGTGGTTCTCAAGCTATATCTTGCTCTAGTTAGGCCCCATTTAGATTATGCAGTTCAGTTTTGGTCGCCATATTATAGAATGGATATAAATTCACTTGAACGTGTCCAGCGTAGGATGACTAAGTTAATTCCCCAAATTAGAAATCTTTCATATGATGAAAGATTAACAAAGCTTAAGTTGCATTCACTGGAAAGGCGAAGAGTTAGGGGTGACATGATAGAGGTTTACAAGTGGATGAATGGACATAACCGGGGGGATATTAATAGGGTATTAAAAGTATCAACACAGGACAGAACACGAAACAATGGATATAAATTGGACAAGTTTAGATTTAGGAAAGACTTGGGTAAATACTGGTTCAGTAACAGGGTTGTTGATTTGTGGAACCAATTGCCGCGTAACATTGTGGAGGTGGGGTCCCTCGATTGTTTCAAGCACGGGTTGGACAAGTATATGAGTGGGATTGGGTGGTTATAGAATAGGAGCTGCCTCGTATGGGCCAATAGGCCTTCTGCAGTTACCTTTGTTCTTATGTTCTTATGTAATAAGTTTTACGAAACGCGCCCGTGTCGCGTCAGACTAGAAATAAAAATGAATTTTGGAGAAGTGATTTTTGATTTACCTCCAACAGTGAAGCATAATGTACGAAAGATTGAGAAAATTCGTGTTAGAATTATTAATCTTACTTTTTCGGTCATATTTAATAAAATATGTCTACAGGAAAGACTGCTACCAAAATATACTAATATATATATATATATATATATATATATATATATATATATATATATATATATATATATATATATATATATATATATATATATATATATATATGTCGTACCTAGTAGCCAGAACGTACTTCTCAGCCTACTATGCAAGGCTCGATTTGCCTAATAAGCTAAGTTTTCATGAATTATTTGTTTTTCGACTACCTAACCTACCTAACCTAACCTAACTTTTTCGGCTACCTAATCGAACCTAACCTATAAAGATAGGTTAGGTTAGGTTAGGTAGGGTTGGTTAGGTTCGGTCGTATATCTACGTTAATTTTAACTTCAATAAAAAAAAATTGACCTCATACATAATGAAATGGGTAGCTTTATCATTTCATAAGAAAAAAATTAGAGAAAATATATTAATTCAGGAAAACTTGGCTTATTAGGCAAATCGGGCCCTGCATAGTAGGCCGAGAAGTGCGTTCTGGCTACTAGGTACGACATATATATATATATATATATATATATATATATATATATATATATATATATATATATATATATATATATATATATATATATATATATATATATAATATAAAGTCATAACTTTTTGACTAAATCGAGTTCTTCATTTAAAGCTTCCTAAAGACATCGATTATTGCCAAAAAGTTCCTGTAATGTTTCTGCGTTAATGACAGAAATGTACCAAATAGTCAACTGAGAAACCAACATTTGGACTATGGCGATAATTATATGGCTATCAACTTGCCATTCATTGCCAAAGTGGCTACAAAAAGTTCGTCTAAATAAATAGGTTGAGTCATGTATTTGTTATAAGTTTTGAGTAGTTTACTAGTCTCCGTCAACTTTTTTGAGGTCGGCGCATTTGTTTTGGCAGTATATGAGTGTGAGAGTTTTGAGTTGAGAATTTGTGGAATAAATTATAATTGGTATAGGGAATTTTAGTTCGCAAAATTTCTAAGAATTTTCTTTATTCTTTAACCTTTATTCCTGTCGTGATATTCAACTAGGTCGCCTGAGGAAGGACTTGCTTAGCTAACACACCAGTGTAGTAAACAGCTCATTCCTCACTTTGGGACCATGTATGAACAATTGGCTAGGCACGAGCAAACGCCGAGACCCCAATGAAAATTGAAATCCCCCCCACTTAGGCCGCCGACCTTCGCCAATCGCCGAAGCGAATCTAACGAGTAGGTCACGGGCTCTCACAACAATAATTTATTGTTGTGTGGTGTCGTATATTTGATCCAAAGCTCAGAAAATTAGTCTCAATTTTATTAGTCGAGTGTGAAGAACATTTGCACAACAATAATAATGTGTGGGGGTGCAACGAAAAGACAGTGTTAACCATAACAACTTAGTTTATTCAATAAAGTACTAACTACTACAACAAAACAAAAGAAATGTCAATGACGTTACTCGAAATCCTTCCTGTGACACTATCAATGACAGCTAGACACCAGCCCCTCGGACTGCATAATGAACTAACTCGAACATAAGCGTGACCACAGAGGAATCAACAAGAAACAAGAACTAACAGATCTATAATCACAATTACAACAAATGACACAGTAGGTTCTGAAATACGTCTCCAGTAACCTCCTAACTGTTCCACGCCTCAGTGCAGTCTACACCTGCAACAGCGGTTGCAATGCAATCAAATCAGTAGTCTTTCAATGACAACAATAACTAATGGGTTCACTGGCAACTCCAGCACCCTTCCTCAAATTAATCCTTACGTTAACACTCCGTCCCACGGACGATCAACGATCAATAACAATTGATTTACGTTAATAACAAGGTAACATTTACGTTAAATTAACAACTCTTACAACTGTCACTAGTAACGCGGAAATCAATAACACTCTACCCGTCGAGCATTCAGTGAGAAAATCCCATTAACCCCTGTACTTCCAGACAGCTGATTAATCTCTTTACTAGTTACGTTAATTTACGTTAATCGGTTACTAATCACTCAGCGATGGTAAACTCTGATTTGCAATCTCCAAAGTGCTAAGAGAACGGTAATCACTCGTGATTACCTTTAGAGTAATTAATTACTATCCTCAAGATCAATAATTAAACAATTAAAATACGCAACCTTTCACACTGGCTCAGCAATTTACATTAAGGTATGAATTCCGTCTAAGCCTTCCATACTCAGATCAATTCAGGCGACTAATAACAGTAATTAGCCCCACGTTTACGTTATTCTAAAATGACGTTACTCCTCTCGCGAGTCAATCAAATGCCGGTACTTCCGGGCAGATAACGACGTTACGTTAATGGAACAATGTAGCCTTCGTGTGAGTCGATCAAACGAGGATCGAGGTTAATTACTTTGACTTCCTGAAACACGTCAATTACCCGGCCCACTGACCGTTAATTACGACAGACAATACTCTAATTCTTATCTGGCTGATGGCTAGGCTCCTCGAGACTACCGTAGCTGCTTGCAGGAAAGTAAATTAACCCAAACGTATTCTACGTTACTCAAATTGTCAAAGAACAAATTCTCTTAAAGCAATGGGCGTTCCCTTGGTTACGTTATATTAATTGCCTCGCAATCACCTCACTGAATACTGGACTTCGATGTCCTACCAAATAACCAGGAGAATATATGTGTACCCAAGTACTCGTCTACAGCCGAGTTCCCCCACGACAATGACAAATCACACTAACAAATCACAGTGATTTACATAACAATCCGGTTGCAATGACAATACTGCAGAATTTAGCAAAATAACATACAGGACATGAACCCTCTAGAACACTGCCCCACAATGACTTTACTGAACTGCAATCACATACGGTGATTGCTCAACACTAGCAACAATCACCATCAAATAACAACCCCCTTTGCAAGAACACACGGCAAGTACTCTAATTTCCAAATATTAGGATACTGCACACACTTACTTACTTACTGCTGCAAATGACCCCTAGAACATAGGTCAATATATTGCTATCACCACACAGTAAATAACACAATAACACTGGGCACCGTGACACTACGATTATATATATATATATATATATATATATATATATAATTACTGCTGGCACATGTAGCCTACAGCTATCAAACGTTATTGGGAACACTAAGGAGAATCTCACACTCCTTAAATCACATGGGTGAGTGATTTATCGATCACGCATGTCGATAAACACTCGAGAGTTACGTTACTCGACAGAGCGGTGGCGGTCTCTCTAGACGGCCTCGTCACTCACCAAAACTCACCAAAATTACGTTAATTAATACTGCAACCACAATATATATTTATATAAATCACACTTGTCACGGCCCTGGGAACAATACAAGAAATTTAAGCCACACTGTGGCACACTCCACAATAATCAGTGCCAGGAATCACTGGCGTTACACAAACCTGAGCGCTCAGTGCTGGAATTCCACACCTGCAAGACCACACATGGAAATGATATCACTCCGTCCCACGGACGATCAAAATGATTACCACAATGGAATATTAAAATTATTACATGGACATCCTCTCAGTCCTTGGCTAATCTATGTATACTCTGTTCCCGTGTGTACCCACACACACACACACACTGTACGTCTGTGTACACCAGACTTAAGTCCCTCTGGACTGACAAGATGACAACACAGGTGATTAATCTCCTCGCCCACAATTCACTCCACCTGAACAGGTGCTGCGTGACAATGTGACGGAACACTTGACCTCGAATTCAAGCTTTAGAGACTACTAATCACCAGAAATACACACATAGGTACTTACTCATTCACACTGCCGGCTTTACACCTTCCCATACATCAGGCACCCCGCTATAGGTGGCTGGCTCGTTCCAAGTGGCGTAGGCGGCGGTATTTATTCGAAAAGATTGGCGCACACTCGAACCCCTTCCACTCAACACGGCTGAGTTCGCACCCTCGACTCCCAGGTAAAGTGAAGCGTTCATACCCAGGTGACGCGCACAACGAAAGCGTCTCACACCAACATGGGAAATTGCCTTAACACTGACACGAATTTCCCCGTTCCCATCGACTGCTACAGAGCACTAGCAAGTCTAATCATCACTGGTATGGAATCTACGAGTCTGTTGCTGCTCGTATGCACATTCCCCCACGATCCCAGATCACTGTACCTCTACCCTCTGAATAACAATGTCTTAAACCCCTCCAAGCGACGACTTCGGCCGGATTCTGTGACGACCGATGTCGTTGGTGAAGCAGGAAGCATCAGCAGTTGAGTAGTCCAGCCACCACGACGCCCTATACATCAATTTGGCCGAATTGAGTACAGTGGCGTCTTGACAAGGTGGCGGCTGAGTTCAGAATGATGCTACACCGGCTACTACCCGCGTCCTTCTCGAAATAACCAATGAGAGGAAGGCATACAGCGGCCTACCCCTCTCATCCAATCAGCGACGGTGTAGCATAGCCCCTAGGGCAGCTCCAAGATGGCCAACCAACATGGCGGCTCAAGATGTTTACTAAGATGGTGGCTGTTTCCATGACAACGACACAAGTGGCTAGCGAGCGCGGGAGGCCCACACACCCACGCCGGCGACCTAGCTGTTTCCCGCGCAAAGCTGAGTCTGGCCTCAAAGCCATACAATGAGATGATGCTATCAGCTCTAGCACTGTCCACAGACATGCCACCCCGGCCAGGGTAACATTTATGGACTGCTGATGACTGGGGCTCTCACATGAGCCCAAACACTAGATGTTTCGGTTGCTGGTTACCAAACTTAAGTCCGCCCACTTACCAAGTGCACTTAACAAGTGTACTGGCTCCCACAGGCATAAGAGCGCTATAGTAAGTGAGCTGGTGAACCATCTCCCCACATAACCTCCCACCAAAAAGATAAAATTTCCCGGAGGAAAATTTCATCTCAATCACCAGCCACTTACACTTGCGCACTAAAGTGCACGGCGGCTGGGTGGTGGTGATTCATCCGTTTTCTGTTGACGTCGGTGGCTGGCGGGACAAGATGTGACGTCACTGGCTCGTCCAGGGTGGTACTTCCTGACCATAGTGCGGTCGTGCGCAGGTTCTGGGTCCAGGTTAAGCCGGCTCAACGCCTCGCAGCTTCCCTTCCTCAGTCCCTTCACACTCTCGCCCCACAGGTCTGTGTCATACTGGACACAATAGGTAGCACACTGGGATGGACTTACCAATGAAGTACAGACTCAACACCTTCCCTACTCTACCGACACAATTCCGACAGTTAGCAGACTGTCATGACTTCCAAGTGACAGGGTCTTTCTTCCTGTCTGTCTGTCAATCTGAAACCGGGTTGCTCTACCGACTGAGTTGACTGGGCTGAGGCCTCAGTGAGGGGCGAGGTTTGACAGCTGCTGAAGAGGCCTCAGCCCAGTCAACTCAGTCGGTAGAGCAACCCGGTTTCAGATTGACAGACAGACAGGAAGAAAGACCCTGTCACTTGGAAGTCATGACAGTCTGCTAACTGTCGGAATTGTGTCGGTAGAGTAGGGAAGGTGATGAGTCTGTACTTCATTGGTAAGTCCATCCCAGTGTGCTACCTATTGTGTCCATTATGACACAGACCTGTGGGGCGAGAGTGTGAAGGGACTGAGGAAGGGAAGCTGCGAGGCGTTGAGCCGGCTTAACCTGGACCCAGAACCTGCGCACGACCGCACTATGGTCAGGAAGTACCACCCTGGACGAGCCAGTGACGTCACATCTTGTCCCGCCAGCCACCGACGTCAACAGAAAACGGATGAATCACCACCACCCAGCCGCCGTGCACTTTAGTGCGCAAGTGTAAGTGGCTGGTGATTGAGATGAAATTTTCCTCCGGGAAATTTTATCTTTTTGGTGGGAGGTTATGTGGGGAGATGGTTCACCAGCTCACTTACTATAGTGCTCTTATGCCTGTGGGAGCCAGTACACTTGTTAAGTGCACTTGGTAAGTGGGCGGACTTAAGTTTGGTAACCAGCAACCGAAACATCTAGTGTTTGGGCTCATGTGAGAGCCCCAGTCATCAGCAGTCCATAAATGTTACCCTGGCCGGGGTGGCATGTCTGTGGACAGTGCTAGAGCTGATAGCATCATCTCATTGTATGGCTTTGAGGCCAGACTCAGCTTTGCGCGGGAAACAGCTAGGTCGCCGGCGTGGGTGTGTGGGCCTCCCGCGCTCGCTAGCCACTTGTGTCGTTGTCATGGAAACAGCCACCATCTTAGTAAACATCTTGAGCCGCCATGTTGGTTGGCCATCTTGGAGCTGCCCTAGGGGCTATGCTACACCGTCGCTGATTGGATGAGAGGGGTAGGCCGCTGTATGCCTTCCTCTCATTGGTTATTTCGAGAAGGACGCGGGAAGTAGCCGGTGTAGCATCATTCTGAACTCAGCCGCCACCTTGTCAAGACGCCACTGTACTCAATTCAGTATGGTCACTGACCTGCTCGTTCATCAATCTCTCAGCGACCGTTCGTTTGTCTGAACGATCTTCCAACAGCCTGAAAGATTGGTCCAGAATATCCACTTCACTTGTGGGAACCACAGCTACCTTAGCCTCACCACTGGTAACATCAAGCAGACGTTTACTCTCCTGAGTGGTGTTAACCCTCGCGGGCCGGGCTGGTCGACAGGTCGTGGCGGGATCACCTGATCCAGGCCACACCCGTCTCACTGGGCTCACCTCCGTTTTCTGTGAAATGAAAGAAGGAAAATTGCTCTTTTTTCCTTTTACCTCATGCACCTGATCTTTCGCCTGATAAGAGGCGACCTCGACTTCCTCAGCTGGCGGCCGTGTGACTTCGCCGTCAGCTGGTGATACCCATCTGAGTCCCTCTGAGTCAGTTCTCGTTTTCTGTGCAATAGGGAGAGAAGGATGGCTCCAGTTTCCTTTCACCTGCTGCGCCTCTTCTTCTGTCTGGGCGGCGGTGATCTCTGCTCGACCAGCCGGCTGACGCTTGGTGTCAACGCCAGCAGGTTTAACCTTCCTCTCACCTGTTCCTGTTTCCTCTGGGTCATTTCCACAGGACAGACCCACCTGGTTCCCTATACAAGGAGTATTGCCTATCAAAAGTCCATACACTGCCTTTCTACTTAGCGCAGCTTTGATCTTACCTTTGATATATGGGGTGTCTACCAACACGGACACTTCTTCCATGTCCTTACCAGTGCCATCTGGGTACTGGACACGGAGGGTTCGACCTGTTCTACTCTCAGGCTCAACCAAACTGCTCCTGACCATGTTAACTGTAGCACCCCGGTCTCGAAAGACACTCGTCCATTGCCCATTAACTCTTCCTCTAGTTAACTCGAGTGTGTCTCTTAGGGCATCACCTCCCACGGTACTCATGCCTGTAACGTGCACCTTGGTCACCTTCTTAGTCTTAAGCCTAGTGTTGCTCGGGCACTTAGCTGCTCGGTGACCTGCCATGTTGCATGTGAAGCACCTGGGTCCCTTAACCTTGGGTTTCTGTTGGTGTCCCTTAGACTTACTTTCTTTAGGTTTGGCTCCTTTACATGGAGCTTGAGTAAACCTTTCAACCTTTGTCACACTTCGATCTAGGTATGCATCCCTAGGATCGATCTTCTCCTCTCTTGGCAATAGAGGAGGTACCTCTACTTCCACCGCCTGTACCTCTGAGCTTGGCGTGGCGGGAGGGGCTTGACTCCCCGTCCTTGCCTCGGATTGCAGTCTTGCAATTTCCAATCTAGTCAATCTCTCGTGGTGGGCATTCCACATGAAGGCCACGAACTTGGCCTTATTCTCTCCTTGCAGTCCAAAACCATCAGCTTGAGCTGCTAGGTACTGTAAAGTAATTTCCTCCTGGGGTTGTTCAGTCCCCCTCCTGAGAGGTTGTTCTGGTATCTGATTGACTACTTCTACCGAAACGTTTCTTTGCCCCAAGGAATCAGTCCTTAGCCTAGGCTGGGGTCGCGACTCCCACTCCTTCTCCTGGGGTGAACTCAATCCCACACCCCCTGACATACCGACTATACCACGGTCGGCTAGGGGAACTCCCTTGTCCTCTAGATCACTTCTGTTTGCTCTTTCTAGACATAGACGCCGTACATAGGCCTTATGTTCCTCAACATACCGCCTACATTCCTCATCTGTGCGAATGTTTCTATCCTTTGGCAGCACGCCATACTTAGTCACATACAGATATATGTACTTATCCCTATAATCCTCATCCATTCTGTGTGTGTGGTGTGTGTGTACCTAATCCTGCTAACCGACAACATACACACCCACAGCAATATTGTTCTGCAATGTTCTGCACACCTTTCTTCATAGGCTTCTCAGCTTGATGAGTCTTACTTTTCTGATTATGAATCAAAAGTCTACGGCTCCACGTTGGGCGCCACGATGTGAGAGTTTGATTTGAGAATTGTGGAATAAATTAAAATTGGTATAAGGAATTTTAGCTCTGAAAATTTCTAAGAATTTTCTTTATTCTTTAACCTTTATTCCTGTCGTGATATTCAACTAGGTCGCCTGAGGACGGACTTGCTTAGCTAACACACCAGTGTAGTAAACAGCTCATTCCTCACTTTGGGACCATGTATGAACAATTGACTAGGCGCGAGCAAACGCCGAGACCCCAATAAAAATTGAAATCCCCCCCACTTAGGCCGCCGACCTTCGCCAATCGCCGAAGCGAATCTAACGAGTAGGTCCTGGGCTCTCACAACAATAATTTATTGTTGTGTGGTGCCGTATATATGATCTAAAACTCAGAAAATTAGCCTCAATTTGATTAGTCGAGTGTGAAGAACATTTGCATAACAATAATAATGTGTGGGGGTGTAACGAAAAGACAGTGTTAACCATAACAACTTAGTTTATTCAATAAAGTACTAACTAGTACAACAAAACAAAAGAAATGTCAATGACGTTACTCGAAATCCTTCCTGTGACATTATCAATGACAGCTAGACACCAGCCCCTCAGACTGCATAATGAACTAACTCGAACATAAGCGTGACCACAGAGGAATCAACAAGAACAAGAACTAACAGATCTGTAATCACAATTACAACAAATGACACAGTAGGTTCTGAAATACGTCTCCAGTATCCTCCTGACTGTTCTACGCCTCAGTGCAGTCTACACCTGCAACAGCGGTTGCAATGCAATCAAATCAGTAGTCTTTCAATGACAACACTAACTAATGGGTTCACTGGCAACTCCAGCACCCTTCCTCAAATTAATCCTTACGTTAACACTCCGTCCCACGGACGATCAACAACCAATAACAATTGATTTACGTTAATAACACAATAACATTTACGTTAATAACAAGGTAAAATTTACGTTAAATTAACAACTCTTACAACTGTCACTAGTAACGCGGAAATCAAACAACACTCTACCCGTCGAGCATTCAGTGAGAAAATCCCATTAATCCCTGTACTACCAGACAGCTGATTAATCTCTTTACTAGTTACGTTAATTTACGTTAATCGGTTACTAATCACTCAGCGATGGTAAACTCTGATTTGCAATGTCCAAAGTGCTAAGAGAACGGTAATCACTCGTGATTACCTTTAGAGTAATTAATTACTATCTTCAAGATCAATAATTAACAATTAAAATACGCAACCTTTCACACTGGCTCAGCAATTTACATTAAGGTATGAATTCCGTCTGAGCCTTCCATACTCAGACCAATTCAGGCGACTAATAACAGTAATTAGCCCCACGTTTACGTTATTCTAAAATGACGCTACTCCTCCCACGAGTCAATCAAGTGCCGGTACTTCCGGGCAGATAACGACGTTACAATGTAGCCTTCGTGTGAGTCGATCAAACAAGGATCGAAGTTAATTACTTTGACTTCCTGAAACACGTCAATTACCCGGCCCACTGACCGTTAATTTCGACAGACAATACTCTAATTCTTATCTGGCTGATGGCTAGGCTCCTCGAGACTACCGTAGCTGCTTGCAGGAAAGTAAATTAACCCAAACACATTCTACGTTTCTCAAATTGTCAAAGAACAAATTCTCTTAAAGCAATGGGCGTTCCCTTGGTTACGTTATATTAATTGCCTCGCAATCACCTCACTGAATACTGGACTTCGATGTCCTACCAGATAACCAGGAGAATATATTTGTATCCAAGTACTCGTCTACAGCCGAGTTCCCCCACGACAATGACAAATCACAGTGATTTACGTTACAATCCGGTTGCAATGACAATACTGCAGAACCTAGCAAAAATAATATACCGGACATGAACCCTCTAGAACCCTGCCCACAATGGCTTTACTGGACTGCAATCACATACGGTGATTGCTCAACACTAGCAACAATCACCATCAAATAACAACCCCCTTTGCAATAACACACACGGCAAGTACTCTAATTTCCAAATATTAGGATACTGCACACACTTACTTACTTACTGCTGCAAATGACCCCTAGAACATAGGTCAATATATTGCAATCACCACACAGTAAATAACTCAATAACACTGGGCACCGTGACACTACGATTATATATATATATATATATATATATATATATATATATATATATATATATATATATATATATATATATATATATATATATATATATCAAACGTTATTGGGAACACTAAGGAGAATCTCACACTCCTTAAATCACATGGGTGAGTGATTTATCGATCACGCATGTCGATAAACACTCTCCAGAGCGGGGGCGGTCTCTCTAGACGGCCTCGTCACTCACCAAAACTCACCAAAATTACGTTAATTAATACTGCAACCACAATATATATTTATATAAATCACACTTGTCACGGCCCTGGGAACAATACAAGAAATTAAAGCCACACTGTGGTACACTCCACAATAATCATTGCCAGGAATCACTGGCATTACACATACCTGAGCGCTCAGTGTTGGAATTCCACACCTGCAAGACCACACATGGAAATGATATCACTCCGTCCTACGGACGATCAAAAATAATTACCACAATGAAATAATAGAATTATTACATGGACATCCTCTCAGTCCCTTGGCTAATCTATGTATCCTCTGTTCCCGTGTGTACCCACACACACACACACACCACACTGTACGTCTGTGTACACCAGACTTAAGTCCCTCTGGACTGACAAGATGACAACACATGTCGGAAAATCCGACACCATTTAATATATCATACAGACAGATAATAGCTGTGTTGTATAAACCAGTTAACCATAGAAAACGTAACTTGTAGTGGAATTACCGTCTATAGAAAACGGGATATCATCACCACATACTATTATAATTCACCACCTATTATGGTGGGAAATTATTCTTAAATACATTAGTCTTTTGGACTTTACCATCATAAAAACATCTTATATAAATTAACTTAATTATCAATATTAAAGTAGAGTAAATGTGACCCTTCTATCACTTTCTGAAATCTGGACAATGTAAGCCAGGCGTCAGGGAGGAAGGAGGGCGGCCATTGTTGTTGATACTAGACCAGAGGCTCACAGGGAGCAAATTCGGCTCCTGTTAAATTTACTTGGACGTAGTGTTATGGAAACCAAAGGTGTACCATTTTCAACACGCTGTCTACAAATTCAAGCTAAGTGTTCTTTCCGAAACCCATGTATCTTCATTTATGGTCATTAATGTCATTATATAGGGTGAACCGGTTAGATCACGAAATCGCCTCAAACTAAAGGTAATTAAGCCAGGTCTTCAATGTTCCATGTACAGTTTTCTCTGATATAGCTTGTCATATATAGGATTCTGGCTTCACAGCTAGCGCACTTTTGACAGGTCAAGACGAGGAAGCAAGGATTTTGTGCACCAGTTACTGGGTGATGGAAGCTACCTCAAAGAGGATAATTTGGTGTCTACACCCTAGTTTATACCTGGTGGACTAACCTGCTGTACTATAAGATAAGGAACCTTTTCAATGTATGTAGTTACTGTAGTTTGATTGGCTGCATATATATTAATTTAATAAACCCCCCCTAATGTGTAGAGAATCGATTTGTGAGATTGAGATTATTGCAGAAATACAGTCCACTTATCATTATACAAATTGCTATCGAAGTATATAAATTAACGTAAATATAAATTCATATAAATTAAATAAATATAAATCCTCACAGGTCGGTTCCCACAACACAGGTGATTAATCTCCTCGACCACAATTCACGCCATCTGAACAGGTGCTGCGTGACAATGTTGATGGAACACTTGACCTCGAATTCAAGCTTTAGAGACTACTAATCACCAGAAATACACACATAGGTACTTACTCATTCACACTGCCGGCTTTACACACCATTCCCATACATCAGGCACTCCGCTTCCGGTGGCTGGCTCGTTCCAAGTGGCATAAGTGGCGGTAGTATTTATTTGAAAAAATTGGCGCACACTCGAAACCCCTCCACTCAACACGGCTGAGTTCGCACCCTCGACTCCCCTGTGAAGTGAAGCGTTCATACCCAGGTGACGCGCACAACGAAAGCGTCTCCCACAAATATGGGAAATTTGCCTTAACACTGACACGAATTTCCCCGTTCCCATCGACTGCTACAGAGCACTAGCAAGTCTAATCAACACTGGTATGGGATCTACGAGTCTGTTGCTGCTCGTATGCACATTCCCCCACGATCCCAGATCACTGTACCTCTACCTCCCTGCATACAATAATGTCTTAACCCCTCCAAGCGACGACTTCGGCCGGATTCTGTGACGACCAATGTCGTAGGTGAAGCAGGAAGCATCAGCAGTTGAGTAGTCCAGCCACCACGACGCCCTATACTTCAATTTGGCCGAATTGAGTACAGAGAGCATCTTGACAAGGTGGCGGCTGTGTTCAGAATGATGCTACACAACGGCTATCCCCGCGTCCTTCTCGAAATAACCAATGACAGGAAGGCATACAGCGGCCCTACCCCTCTCATCCAATCAGCGACGGTGTAGCATAGCCCCTAGGGCAAGCTCCAAGATGGCCGACCAACATGGCGGCTCAAGATGTTTAATAAGATGGCGGCTGTTTCCATGACAACGACACAAGTGGCTAGCGAGCGCGGGAGGCCCACACACCCACGCCGGCGGCCTAGCTGTTTTCCCGCGCAAAGCTGAGTCTGGCCTCAAAGCCATACAATAAGATGATGCTATCAGCTCTAGCACTGTCCACAGACATGCCACCCCGGCCAGGGTAACATTTATGGACTGCTGATGGACTGGGGCTCTCACATGAGCCCAAAACACTAGATGTTTCGGTTGCTTGTTACCAAACTTAAGTCCGCCCACTTAACAAGTGCACTTAACAAGTGTACTGGCTCCCACAGGCATAAGAGCACTATTGTAAGTGAGCTGGTGAACCATCTCCTCACAGTGGAGAGAGACGTTGTATTAATGGAGTGGTTGTGGGGAGAGACGTTGTATTAATGGAGTGGTTGTGGGGAGAGACGTTGTATTAATGGAGTGGTTGTGGGGAGAGACGTTGTATTAATGGAGTGGTTGTGGGGAGAGACGTTGTATTAATGGAGTGGTTGTGGGGAGAGACGTTGTATTAATGGAGTGGTTGTGGGGAGAGATGTTGTATTAATGGAGTGGTTGTGGGGAGAGATGTTGTATTAATGGAGTGGTTGTGGGGAGAGATGTTGTATTAATGGAGTGGTTGTGGGGAGAGATGTTGTATTAATGGTGTGGTTGTGGGGAGAGATGTTGTATTAATGGTGTGGTTGTGGGGAGAGATGTTGTATTAATGGAGTGGTTGTGAGGAGAGATGTTGTATTAATGGAGTGGTTGTGGGGAGAGATGTTGTATTAATGGAGTGGTTGTGGGGAGAGATGTTGTATTAATGGAGTGGTTGTGGGGAGAGATGTTGTATTAATGGAGTGGTTGTGGGGAGAGATGTTGTATTAATGGTGTGGTTGTGGGGAGAGATGTTGTATTAATGGTGTGGTTGTGGGGAGATATGTTGCAAATAGCAATGGTTTAGAAAGAGTTATGTCAGTATTGATGACCGAGGTGGAGTGATGTCAGTATTGATAACTTGGTTGGTGGACGAAGGACGTCACTAATGATGACAAGGATGGGGTGGGAACCAACATAGTGTGTGGGAGCGAGGCCCAGCAGGTAGCGTCTCCTGAGTGGGTGAGAGTGACATGATGGGTTTATAATGCTAAGTTTTATGGTTATATGATGATTTTCGGGTCAATATAACGTAAAGCTTTACGTCCAGCTGCACCATCTCACCCTGACACAAGCGACTGTGTCGTATAAATCCACATATTACATCGCAAGAGATATTATTTCTCAAGCCAAGAACACCCCTCTTTCTCATTTACTACATCATTCTTTGTCCCCTACACTCCCGTATTTGTTTCCCCTTATTGCTATCGTCTGTTCCTTACTCTCATATAATTCCGAGTTTTCTCCCCACAATTCTGTACCTAAAACTCTGTGGGTTCTCCAATCACCGCACCCCTTCGCTCTATCACAAAACTCTCCTCTCACCACAATAGAATTCACCTATTTACTCTGGCAGTCATAATATTTATATCCTGCTCCCCTCTCCCTAATATTCTTCTCTTCCCTTGCGTCCCATCCCAGCAAGAACGACTTCTTTCCCTCCCCGTCTTATCCCCTCTTCCCGTCCTTCCGTCTGACTCCTATTCCCGTCTTCCTTCCCTTCGCCCTGCGTATTACCCAAAAAAATCTCCGTCACTTCTATCGGAGGTTGAGCGCAGTTATTTGACGGTGTTGTTGTCAACTTGCGCACTTGATTCGGAAGTTTGAATGGCTACTGTCGTAATATACTTTTTTTATTTCTGTGATGGTTGGGAGGGTTGGAGAGGGAGAAGGAAGCGAGAAGGGGTGGAAGGGAAAAGGAAGAGGTGACTAAGGAGGAGGAGGAGGAGGTGGAATTATGCAGAGCAGGGGCTGCCAACCTTTTTTGCAAATACTACCAACTTTTATATATATCCATCGTTGGGCATCGTACTTACTGTACAACTCCGGTTACCCAGTAATCAATGAACAGCCGACGTTACCCACGTTGGAATTTTAATGCCAGTTAATTAACTCATTTTCGAAATTATGTTAATACTGTGTAATTTGTTACAGTTTTGGTGTGAGGTTTGGAGCGCTATAGACCGTGAGATAAAGCTGAAAAGGTAGTCCATTCACCTGGGCTGTTTGGGTCTCGAACCGTGGACCCCACGAGTGTGAGGCCGTAGCTCTATCGACTAGGCTATGAGAGGTCTTAAAAATGAAAGTTTCCTTCTTTTTAATGGAATGTTTATTTTTTTTTTTTTTTTTTTTTTTTTTTTTTGAGATATATACAAGAGTTGTTACATTCTTGTACAGCCACTAGTACGCGTAGCGTTTCGGGCAAGTCCTTAATCCTATGGTCCCTGGAATACGATCCCCTGCCGCGAAGAATCGTTTTTTCATCCAAGTACACATTTTACTGTTGCGTTAAACAGAGGCTACAGTTAAGGAATTGCACCAGTAAATCCTCCCGGCCAGGATACGAACCCATGACATAGCGCTCGCGGAACGCCAGGCGAGGGTCTTACCACTACACCACGGAGACTGCTATTTCCACGGATGTGTGGATGGCAAATTGAAAAGGTAGTTTCTTTCGC
Organism: Procambarus clarkii; assembly: GCF_040958095.1. Taxonomy (NCBI): domain Eukaryota; kingdom Metazoa; phylum Arthropoda; class Malacostraca; order Decapoda; family Cambaridae; genus Procambarus; species Procambarus clarkii. Next base: position 28,258,290 of record NC_091174.1, read on the forward strand.
ACAACATAAATAGATTTACTATATTCTGAAAGCATATGTCGAGTTAGTTGAATTTATTTTGTTTATTATATATCATATTTACTTACACTTGGTCTTACGACCGTTAATACATATCCATATAAATGTTTATGTTTGCTGCTTTACGAATTTTCTCCCTCGAGGAAGTGTATTTCTCCTCGAGGATGTGTATTTTCTCCCTCGAGGATGTGTATTTTCTCCCTCGAGGATGTGTATTTTCTCCCTCGAGGATGTGTATTTTCTCCCTCGAGGATGTGTATTTTCTCCCTCGAGGATGTGATTTCTCCCTCGAGGAAGTGTATTTTCTCCCTCGAGGATGTATTTCTCCCTCGAGGATGTGTATTTTCTCCCTCGAGGATGTCTATTTCTCCCTCGAGGATGTGTATTTTCTCCCTCGAGGATGTGTATTTGCTCCCTCGAGGATGTGTATTTCTCCCTCTAAGATGTGTATTTCCTCCCTCGAGATGTGTATTTTCTCCCTCTAAGATGTGTATTTCCTCCCTCGAGGATATGTATTTTCTCCCTCTAAGATGTGTATTTTGAATTTCGAGTACTAGAGGGCGTGCCCTGTAGTCTCTGTCCGTTTTTCTCCCCCTTTTCCTTCCTCCTATTCTCCTCCCCATCTCTCCTATTCTCCCTTCCTTTTATTCTCCCAATCTCCCTCCCGCTCATTCTCCCTCACTCCCATTATATCTCTCCTTGTTACCTTCCTGGTCAAGGTCCCAGTGGCTAAAACTTGCTCGACTAAGGTTGAATAATCATCAAATCAACCTTATGAAGTTGCATCAACATTGAACCAGCATTATAGGCGTTGAATCAACGTTATTGACGTTGATTTAACGTCGATAACGGCGGAGAAATAACTTAGTTAACACTCTACGGACAATCAAACCAACATTTCAGATTTTATGAGATTCGTTGGACGTTGTAATACAAGATAATAATATTGATAGAACGAAATAGGGATCGACTCTAAGAGACTATTCATACTATCCCAAATTCACCCTTGCAAAGTTTAGTGAGGCTGGCCCCAAGCATCTGGCTCCAATCTCGAACAAAATGACGAACAGGAAAAAGTCATTCTTTTTTTATTGATATAGATTTTCTCCTGGAAATAAAGAGAAAGTTCTGACACAGTTCACTCCTCTTTCCGCCCCAAGAAGCTTATAAAAGACGTGAAGGTAACTCGCTCAGTCAAAATATATTTTCCTTTTCAATCGTGCGGGGTTTGAAGATTTGCTTCCAAGGATTAGGAGTCGAGATTCTCGTACTGAGACAGAGTAAGAGTAACGTATTGTCTTAGTTGTTCAAAATGTATAGGACATAATATTAACTAACTCTTAAATTGAGAACAAAATACATTCAGGGAAAAATAAGGAACGTACTATTATATTCAATATATATATAACAGTAGCGTGCAAATTCCCATTAACAATAGCAGATCAGCAATGAAATAACTAGAAACTTACACACACACACACACCAAAAACTAAGACAATCATTCTCTATACAATATAATATATAAATTATATATTCCTATCATCTACTCACAACAAGAGGTCACCTATCCCAAATATAACTGGGCTCTTATTGCCAACACCACTACGGGCTCACCATAGCCCGTGCTACTTGGAACTTTTTGTTCCCAGTAGCACAATCTTAAATAACACACAACCTGCAGCACACACTACAGTCTCCACCACTAACACAACCACTACAGTCTCCACCACTAACACAACCACTACAGTCTCCACCACCAACACAACCACTACAGTCTCCACCACCAACACAACCACTACAGTCTCCACTACTAACACAACCACTACAGTCTCCACCACCAACACAACCACTACAGTCTCCACCACCAACACAACCACTACAGTCTCCTCCACCAACACACCCACTACAGTCTCCACCACCAACACAACCACTACAGTCTCCACCACCAACACAACCACTACAGTCTCCACCACCAACACAACCACTACAGTCTCCTCCACCAACACAACCACTACAGTCTCCACCACCAACACAACCACTACAGTCTCCTCCACCAACACACCCACTACAGTCTCCACCACCAACACAACCACTACAGTCTCCACCACCAACACAACCACTAGTCTCCACCACCAACACAACCACTACAGTCTCCACCACCAACACAACCACTACAGTCTCCTCCACCAACACAACCACTACAGTCTCCACCACCAACACAACCACTACAGTCTCCACCACCAACACAACCACTACAGTCTCCACCACCAACACAACCACTACAGTCTCCTCCACCAACACAACCACTACAGTCTCCTCCACTAACACAACCACTACAGTCTCCACCACCAACACAACCACTACAGTCTCCTCCACTAACACAACCACTACAGTCTCCACCACCAACACAACCACTACAGTCTCCTCCACTAACACAACCACTACAGTCTCCACCACTAACACAACCACTACAGTCTCCACCACCAACACAACCACTACAGTCTCCACCACCAACACAACACTACAGTCTCCACCACCAACACAACCACTACAGTCTCCACCACTAACACAACCACTACAGTCTCCACCACTAACACAACCACTACAGTCTCCTCCACCAACACAACCACTACAGTCTCCACCACCAACACAACCACTACAGTCTCCACCACCAACACAACCACTACAGTCTCCACCACCAACACAACCACTACAGTCTCCACCACCAACACAACCACTACAGTCTCCACCACCAACACAACCACTACAGTCTCCACCACCAACACAACCACTACAGTCTCCTACACTAACACAACCACTACAGTCTCCACCACCAACACAACCACTACAGTCTCCACCACCAACACAACCACTACAGACTCCTACACTAACACAACCACTACAGTCTCCACCACCAACACAACCACTACAGTCTCCACCACCAACACAACCACTACAGACTCCTACACTAACACAACCACTACAGTCTCCACCACCAACACAACCACTACAGTCTCCTCCACCAACACAACCACTACAGTCTCCACCACCAACACAACCACTACAGTCTCCTCCACTAACACAACCACTACAGTCTCCACCACCAACACAACCACTACAGTCTCCACCACCAACACAACCACTACAGTCTCCACCACCAACACAACCACTACAGTCTCCACCACCAACACAACCACTACAGTCTCCTCCACTACAGTCTCCTCCACCAACACAACCACTACAGTCTCCTCCACTAACACAACACTACAGTCTCCACCACCAACACAACCACTACAGTCTCCACCACTACAGTCTCCTCCACTAACACAACCACTACAGTCTCCACCACTAACACAACCACTACAGTCTCCACCACCAACACAACCACTACAGTCTCCTCCACCAACACAACCACTACAGTCTCCACCACTACAGTCTCCTCCACCAACACAACCACTACAGTCTCCACCACCAACACAACCACTACAGTCTCCTCCACCAACACAACCACTACAGTCTCCTCCACCAACACAACCACTACAGTCTCCACCACTAACCAACCACTACAGTCTCTTACACTAACACAACCACTACAGTCTCCACCACCAACACAACCACTACAGTCTCCTCCACCAACACAACCACTACAGTCTCCACCACAACAGTCTCCTCCAACAACACAACCACTACAGTCTCCACCACCAACACAACCACTACAGTCTCCTCCACCAACACAACCACTACAGTCTCCTCCACCAACACAACCACTACAGTCTCCACCACTAACACAACCACTACAGTCTCCACCACCAACACAACCACTACAGTCTCCTCCACCAACACAACCACTACAGTCTCCACCACCAACACAACCACTACAGTCTCCACCACCAACACAACCACTACAGTCTCCTACACTAACACAACCACTACAGTCTCCACCACCAACACAACCACTACAGTCTCCTCCACCAACACAACCACTACAGACTCCTACACTAACACAACCACTACAGTCTCCACCACCAACACAACCACTACAGTCTCCTACACTAACACAACCACTACAGTCTCCACCACCAACACAACCACTACAGTCTCCACCACCAACACAACCACTACAGACTCCTACACTAACACAACCACTACAGTCTCCACCACCAACACAACCACTACAGTCTCCTCCACCAACACAACCACTACAGTCTCCACCACCAACACAACCACTACAGTCTCCTCCACTAACACAACCACTACAGTCTCCACCACACACAACCACTACAGTCTCCACCACCAACACAACCACTACAGTCTCCACCACCAACACAACCACTACAGTCTCCACCACCAACACAACCACTACAGTCTCCTCCACTACAGTCTCCACCACCAACACAACCACTACAGTCTCCACCACCAACACAACCACTACAGTCTCCTCCACTACAGTCTCCTCCACCAACACAACCACTACAGTCTCCTCCACTAACACAACCACTACAGTCTCCACCACCAACACAACCACTACAGTCTCCACCACTACAGTCTCCTCCACTAACACAACCACTACAGTCTCCACCACTAACACAACCACTACAGTCTCCACCACCAACACAACCACTACAGTCTCCTCCACCAACACAACCACTACAGTCTCCACCACTACAGTCTCCTCCACCAACACAACCACTACAGTCTCCACCACCAACACAACCACTACAGTCTCCTCCACCAACACAACCACTACAGTCTCCTCCACCAACACAACCACTACAGTCTCCACCACTAACACAACCACTACAGTCTCCTACACTAACACAACCACTACAGTCTCCACTACCAACACAACCACTACAGTCTCCTCCACCAACACAACCACTACAGTCTCCACCACTACAGTCTCCTCCACCAACACAACCACTACAGTCTCCACCACAACCACTACAGTCTCCTCCACCAACACAACCACTACAGTCTCCTCCACCAACACAACCACTACAGTCTCCACCACTAACACAACCACTACAGTCTCCACCACCAACACAACCACTACAGTCTCCTCCACCAACACAACCACTACAGTCTCCACCACCAACACAACCACTACAGTCTCCACCACCAACACAACCACTACAGTCTCCACCACTACAGTCTCCTCCACCAACACAACCACTACAGTCTCCACCACCAAAACAACCACTACAGTCTCCTCCACCAACACAACCACTACAGTCTTCTCCACTAACACAACCACTACAGTCTCCACCACCAACACAACCACTACAGTCTCCACCACCAACACAGCCACTACAGTCTCCACCACCAACACAACCACTACAGTCTCCACCACCAACACAACCACTACAGTCTCCTCCACCAACACAACCACTACAGTCTCCTCCACTAACACAACCACTACAGTCTCCCCACCAACACAACCACTACAGTCTCCTCCACCAACACAACCACTACAGTCTCCTCCACCAACACAACCACTACAGTCTCCTCCACTAACACAACCACTACAGTCTCCTTCACCAACACAACCACTACAGTCTCCACCACCAACACAACCACTACAGTCTCCTCCACCAACACAACCACTACAGTCTCCTCCACCAACACAACCACTACAGTCTCCTCCACCAACACAACCACTACAGTCTCCTCCACTAACACAACCACTACAGTCTCCACCACTAACACAACCACTACAGTCTCCACCACCAACACAACCACTACAGTCTCCACCACCAACACAACCACTACAGTCTCCTCCACCAACACAACCACTACAGTCTCCTCCACTAACACAACCACTACAGTCTCCTCCACCAACACAACCACTACAGTCTCCACCACCAACACAACCACTACAGTCTCCACCACCAACACAACCACTACAGTCTCCTCCACTACAGTCTCCTCCACCAACACAACCACTACAGTCTCCTCCACTAACACAACCACTACAGTCTCCACCACCAACACAACCACTACAGTCTCCACCACTACAGTCTCCTCCACTAACACAACCACTACAGTCTCCACCACTAACACAACCACTACAGTCTCCACCACCAACACAACCACTACAGTCTCCTCCACCACACAACCACTACAGTCTCCACCACTACAGTCTCCTCCACCAACACAACCACTACAGTCTCCACCACCAACACAACCACTACAGTCTCCTCCACCAACACAACCACTACAGTCTCCTCCACCAACA
>NC_091174.1:28267542-28280042 GCF_040958095.1 Procambarus clarkii
ACATGCTTTGTACAAGGCTACTCATCACAGGTTCTAGAGTTCCTCCAGCTCCTCAGATGGCAGGCTGGAGCCATGGATGCAGTGAGCATTTCCTCTGTGGATCGCCACACTAAGGCGCTGAAAGTGGAGCAATGGGTCAAAATTGTAGTGGTGATCAAGATCTCTAGATTAAGAGCCCAATACTGTCACCATGGTGACACTGTTGGGCAGCGCCACTCATCCTGTGACTGGACACACCAATACTGTCCATCCCAATACTGTCACTATGAATATAGTGACAGTATTGGGAAGTGCCACTCATCATATGAGTGGACACACCACCATAGGAGCTTGCCAATAGGAAGCAAACCCTTCATCGTTCATCCTGTCACTTGTACCCAGACACAGCTGGGACTTTCTTAACTGTCTCAAGTGAACGGCTTTGCAAACAAAAAAATTAACATTCGTCAACCTTTAAAATTGTACGTTATCTTGCGGGTGCAAAATGGGGAAATATTTTAAGAACAGTATGTATATGTGACAACCACATTTGTCCTGATAATTTTTTTCAAGCTGGAATTTAAAAGTTCTTGAGAATTTTTGCATTTACGATTTCGTTGGGTAGGCAGTTTCAATGGGGTTCTTAACCCTATGTATTCAAAAGCATCTGTTGTTACTCCTACATTGTGGCTTGTTGAGCTTGAAACCTTTGCTCTTTGTTCGTGTTACATCTGACCTTTTGAAGAAATTGAATGAATCAATATCCTCCAAATTGTTCAGTATTTTAAAGGTTTCACTCTAATACTCTCGCATTTGCATATCTCTAAGCATATAGATTAGTTTTGGATTTAGATTAGATTTTCAATTCAGGTAAAGGTACATACATTGCAGATGAGTTACAAAGGGAAAGACAAGGGCTAGCGTTCACTAGCTCTATTGGAATAGAAACATCTGCAAGACAAGTGTTGGCAAAAATTCAGATAGCTAAGGGGACAGAGCCCGGCCTGCGGCTCACAAAGACCCCCAGGGTAAGGCTGAAGAACTAATACACAAGTTGAGTGATGCAGCATCATCCTCCTCCCTCCCTGCATAAGTAAGCAGGGAACAGCTCCTCCGACAAAATGACAGAAGGATTAGGATAACAAGAGCACAATCTAGTGATGACGAGTATGAGGAACCAATCACAGCCCAGGAAGTAAAGGGGGCTATGAAAAGGATAAAATTACAGCACCTGGTGAGGATGGCATCACCTACGACTTACTCAATGCGCTGGTGAAGTGTCTGGGAACCTAATACTCCACCTGTTTAACAAGTCATTCCTAAGTGGAGTGTTGCCCACACAATGGAAACATGCAATAATTGTTCCCATACCGAAACCCAATGACCCTGGCAATTACAGACCTATCAGTCTCATGTCATGCACTTGCAACATGTTCGAAAGGATCATCCGAAACCGACTATTGCACAAAATACGCAGGTTAGGGGATGTGGGTCAATGGATTTGTTAAAGGACGGAGCACAGCAAATTGTATAGTTAATTATCTGCCTAATGACACAGCTAAGTACTCCCAATAAACTCTCTCCTTGGGGCAAATATTTTAAATTTAAAATACAATACCTAAAGCCACTAATACGCATAGCGTTTCGGCCAAATATATACGAAGTAAAACCCAAACAAAAACCCATTACAGCAGAGTAGGACCCATAAAAGATGAGACTAACAATGCAACCCATCCTCGACTCTAGTCCATTACATTCAGCGGTCGACCCCACAGACGCATTCATAAATTTTAACATGCTGTTCATTCAAAACGGGAATTTTCTCAAGTATAAATTAATATTATAATATATTGGCATTTTGTGTATATATAGGCATAGGATAGGTTAGGTCAGGTGTTTAGGTTCTGTTGGCGTTTATTTGTATTTGTAGTACGTGGGTGAAGCAGTGATAGTGTTGTGATTCGAACAAACTTCGTCAGTGAAGCACTTGTTCCGGATATGTTCGAACGTCAGCAGTTGTGAGTCGTGTGTAAACCGCTTTTCATTCATAAACAGGGGGTTTGGCGGGTGCATGGAATCACTTTTGGATCTTTGTTTGGAGGACGGGCTGAACAATGTTAATTTTAAGTTGCACGATAAAAGGGCAGCAAACACACTGATCGAATACTTTACATCACTGTTCACACTAGAAAGCTTGAATGACATCCCATCACCGACACAAATGTTTGTCGGAGGTAAAGAGAATGAATTAAGGGAAATACCAATTACACGCTACACAATCAGGAAGAGCATTGACAAACTAAAAGACTCAAAAGCCCAAAGTGTGAATGTATTTCAGTCCCAAGTCGTAAAGGAACTGAACTGGCAAATTCACTATGTTTGTCAGTGAAACTCCTTTTCAGAAAATCCCTGGACCATTATCACCTGTTGAAGGTGATAATGAGACCTTACTAAGTGATCTAAATGAACTTCAAAAATGGTCAGATGACTGACAAATGCTTTTTAATGTCGATAAATGCTAGCCCTTACATGTGGGCCACAACAATCCACTTCAGAACTACCAAATTGACAGCACTACCTCACAACAGATAGATGAAGGAAAGGGCGTTTGAGTCAGAATGCATCATTTCGCCTTCTCGCCATGCCCTATGGCTGGGGGGATTGGTGCCCTGAAGCTACATCAACACCCTATACCCCCCCGAAGTGGCAAGGGGAGTTAGTGGACAATAATATTGCTCAACAAGTGGAAGAGGTAATTAAAAAAAATCATACCAGAGCTTCATCTCTCGTATCAGGAATGGATGAGGGCCACTAGGGGTAACAACACTGCAGACCAGGCATGACAGGGCGGATCTCATAGAAACCCATAAAATACTAAATTTGGAGGATGTCAATCCGGACAGTTTTTTCAAAAGGTCAGACGTAACACGAACGAGGAGCAACGGGTTCAAGCTCAAGAAACCACAATGTAGGACAGAAAACCAAAGATGCTTTCACCCATAGGGTTGTAAACCCGTGGAATCGCCTACCCGCACATGGCATAACTCTGCTTGGTATTAAAATGCTGTAGCGAGTAATCCTTATACTCGCTCCATTATCTCATTATCTTAATAGCATAACTAATTAGCACTAATTACAGAAGCTACAATCCTTTCCCCAATTACAGGTAATACTCTTCTCAGCTTGTTGGAGGGAGCTGAGGTGTAATCACCATATAAGCAAGCGATATGAGGAATGGAGGACAGTACAATTTCCCCATTCAACAATGTAGCACTCGGCGTGTACAGTTCTAATCGACCCAAGACGCTACAGCTTCGACACAGAGCAGACAGCAGACTACGACCGCATCGAGCCACCACGCTCTCGCTCCCCGAGTTCAGACACTCACAATTTGCCATTTGCCATTATCTTAATTTTATTGTACATGTGCTTGGGGTTCTACTACCCAAAATCATGCATGTCCCCTAATTATGCCATACAAATCTGCTATTAGAACTTTTACCTGAATAAACATTTAATATTCTGTATGTAAAGTAGTACTGTTAATTTAGTACTTGTGACGTGGATTGTTATGGCCCATATACAAGATCTTGCATTTAATTATAATTTACATTATAATTTGATGATGTGGTTTGTAATATTCTCATCTATGTTATGGGTATATATGACAAAACCTCATGTAAATCAGGTAGGTAGGTAGGTGTGTGGCAGTCCGTCTAATTACCCAAAGCTTCTTAGTACAGTATACGTAAGTAATGAAACTCTACGATATATTTACTCACTATATTGTTGGTGCTGAATGTAGAACATCATGAAAAAAAACTTATTTTTACTCTAAACTAACATAACTTTTATAGCAAAATTGGAATCATCTAATTACCCAAAGCCATAACATTCTCTCTTTAGCGCATTTATTATGCACCCTATACCCATCTTGTGAGCCGAAGTGAAAAGAGATACAGAGGCTTATTTATTGTAATGTTCCTGCATGCCAATGTGAGAAGGAATCCACAACATTTTTATATTTACCCTTTTGCTAAGTATTCTTATATATCTATGTCTAGCTTCCAAGACAAGCACGTTATTACATGATTGCAAACTGTTTATTGCTCGTAGTGAAGAAAGGGAGTCAGAAATAATTAAGCTGTCTACTTCAGTGTTGTCAATAATTTCGATTGCTACCAGGCTTAGAATGTAGACTTCCTGTGTTGAACTGCGAGTTAAGTTTCGTATAATTTCGTTATAAAATATGATTATTTCAGAGTAAAAATGTGTATTTCCATGTTCTACATTCAGTACCAACATTATAGTGAGTAAATATATCATATTTCTTCATTACTTACGTAATGCTAGGAAGCATCACCTCAAATGAAGTAGTTTCCTGAACCTACTGGGCCGTCATATCTACACTTGAAACTTTGTACGGAGTCTGCCTCCACACACTTCCTGATGCATTCCATTTGTCAACTACTGATACTAAAAAAGTTTTCTGTATCTCATTTGGGCACTCATTTTTCATGTTTACCTTTTTTTTTGTGTGTGTGTTTTTTCAAGGAAAGCAAAGAAATTGCACATAACTACAACTACAATTTATTTAATAAGCATTTCTAAACTAAACAAAACTTTGAGGGTAATTAATAAAAATAAAAACTAATTTGAAAACAAATCTTTCTTGAGCAACATAGGGATGCAAAATTAACATGACGATGATTTGGGCAAAGAACATTTGCCAACCCAGGGGTAGAGAATACTTGTTATTTTCTCTTTGCTTTGCTACTTAAAGCTACTCAAATCAAAGGGAAGAGTGTTTCTTCCATTTCTTCGTTGTCAGTCTGTGACTCAATACTGACTACACTGTTGTCACTGTCGGTCTCAGAATCCTCGGAATCTTGACTGTCTGTTTGAAATTTGTTGTACTCTACTTCCCTGTCTTCAGAAAACAGGTTAGTTGCCTCAAATAGTTTAATTTGATAGAATTTTTTCATATTTAGCAAGAGGGCCGTAAGTCCACTGGTTACATGCTGGAATGATGACTTCTTTATTGAGTATTTACCCGGTTCCTGTAAAACAAACACACATCATTATTTCAGGCATTTTTTAAATTAAATGTTTGTTTTCCTAACAAGTGTTTCATTTAAACTTTAACCAGTAAAAGTGATAATGATAATATTACAATTTGTGTCTACAAAATGCTTTTACTAATTTTACTTAGCTTAGACACAAACAACAATGATTAAGCTACCTGTTAAAATAATTACCAAGTAGCTATAATGCAATAACATTTATTTCAGTGGAGTAATTAAGTTAATATTGATACCTGATACTAACTTCAATTATCCAAGAGGGTGGAGCACTTTTGTTTTGTACATCATCTAGTCTTTGTGTTATCTCTTCAAGCTTTTTTCTGTAGAAATCCAAGTAACTTTTCATTTCCAGTTGAATGACATTTTGTTCTTTCATAGTCCTGTTGTACATATGCAGCTTTTCTGCAGCATTTCTCTTTTCTTGAAGATTAACTTAAAATATTCAAAAATAAAATATAAAGTAAATTATTTAATAAGGAACATGAACAAATCTGTCATTGTAGGATGCATGTATTATGTAACAACAATGCAATCATATGTAATCATTTTTAAAGTATCTTGTTAATATTATTATCTTAAAAATATAAATTAGGCATGGACTTCCATTTGTCCATTACCATAATGAGTAAGTTTGAATTAACATGTTAGTAGCTAACAATATTTATCCTCATTGACAAGGCCAATATGCACAGAAAAATAACCAAATATACTTACCATTATCAGTTGGTTGAGGAGTGTCATTATACCATGGAAAGTTGCCCTCTTCATCAATGTCCACACTAAGTTTTTCTGTATTGTCTTCATTGTAGACCGCTATCAGTTCCCTCAACTTTTTCCTGTCTGCTTCAATCTTTGCACGGTATCGTGATCTCATTTTGCTTGAAACTGAAAGAAACACTTTGTTACTAGTAAATAAGATTATAGTTGATAAATTTGTTTTGTATATACTTAGTAGTGAATACCTACACAAAAGTAGCAGAACACACTACATAAATATTTGCCAAGCACTTTTTTTTTTTAACAAGCTTAGGTATACACAGCAATGTGCTGCTATCCTATTATGTATGAAAGACCACAGTGTAGATCAAAAACCTCACAGGACAGCCAGTCATACATGGAATCTGGAGAGAATATGAAATGTAAGGCTGATCTATTAGCCTCCACTAACAAAATCGGGGTACAGCACAAGAATATCTTCCAATATTCCTGAGTGTATGAAGTAATAACAAAACTCAAAGTACATCATACCATTTGTTCTGAAGTCATTGATAACAAGGCAATCACATATATAGTGATAGACAGTATGTCCTAGCTTTTGTTCACATAGTTTACAACTGGAATGATTTCCATTGGCAGATACATTACCTGCAGGCACCTGCCATAGATATTGATATCTCAACTTAATTTTGACAATTACCTATAATTACATAGGACAACACCTAAGTGAGATGGTATCCATACAAATCTACCTTAGAAATAAATGACATTAGATGTGTTTAGATAAAAAAAGTCATTGTTTTCTTGAAGTATTTTACAAACACTAAAAGATTTCTGTTTGTTTTATCAGTCCCTAACTTATACATAAGCTTTAACATACCTGCTACACCGGATATTTGGGATTTCTTGGTTCTAATTGAGTCACATACTAACTCTATCCCCTTTTGAACATCATTTTGAGAAACTGATCTGTTGAGAATAGAGGATACTGTTTACTATAATGTTTACTAAATTCAAACATGTAAAGACCCTGATTAATTAAAAAAAATTAACTTAAATTTTTAGGCAATGGTCATAATGGCATTTTATGATGGCTGACAATTATTGTACAAGAACTAAACAATTAAAATAATAAAGAAATGTTTTGGCAATTTTATGATTTATGGTACTGCATTGATTTTACAGTACAATAACCTTGTTAAAATATATAAGAGTATTTCAAAACAGTGCTTCTTACTATATATTTTACAAGCAAACCTTTTATTTAAACTCTGGGCTAAGTTGGTTAACTCTGCAATCCAGATGAGAAGTTGTTTTTCATCAAGAGATAAGTCAGCTAACTCCTTTCTTATTAACTCTGCAGCTTCTTTTGCCTATCAACAGGAGGAAAAACTGTCCTGTTAGTATAATAAATGTTGCAATTTTTATTTAATATTTTGATATTACAAAAAAAAAAACAATCCTTATGAGCCTAACTCTGATGAAGGCTGTTTAATGGCAGTAAATGTTATTTTTATTTTTATTTTTGAATGTTTTTTTTTTTTCCTGTGCACTTATATTAGTGATTCATGATCATTGTTCCATATATTCAATGAATAAAGCAAATTACTTGCCTTACAAAATCTTGAAGCTAGAACACGAGCTAAAGAGTCATGTTTACGTTGGTTCCAAAAAAATGAAGATTCACTAAGTTCTTCTTCACGCTCTGAAAAAAAGGGACAAAAAATAACTCCCTTCAATGAATATGTAAAATGAAAATAATTCATTTTTATGCAGGCGATGAGTCACAATAACGTGGCTAAAGTATGTAGACCAGACCACTCACTAGAAGGTGAAGGGACGACGACGTTTCGGTCCATCCTGGACCATTCTCAAGTCAATTGTGATGAGGAAGTAGAGACAGGCAATAAATAGGCTAGAGAGAGCTGAGGAGCAAAGTAAGGAGTATTTTAGGGGATAGTAATAATAATAAGAGCTGCAGAGGGCCTATTGGCCCATACGAGGCAGCTCCTATTATAACCACCAAATGAGAAGGAGATAGGAATAAGAAGACGATAGCAAGGGAGCGTAGGAGAAGACAATGAACAGAAAAAAGGGAGAAGAGTGAAAGAAAAGGAAAGAGAAAGAAAAGATAGATAAATGGAAGGGGTAAGCTTATGTTAGGTCACGTTTGTTAGAAAGATTACAGCATTTGAGTATATACTGTGAAAGGGAAGAGTCCACAGCAACAAAGCCAGGACTCAAGTTCATGTTGGGTACATTGTGTATTAGAGCCGATTTAACAAGACGGCGTCTGTGGAGAGTAGAGGCAGGAAAGATTATTTTGGAGGAAGACCAATCTATGGGATGATTAGAATCCCTCATATGGCAGAAGGGAGCATTGTTAGTGTCTGCAGACTTGACACTTCTCTTGTGTGCTTTAAGTCTGTCATTCAGTGTACAGCCAGTTTCGCCAAAGTATTGTACCAGATGAACAGGAAATAGAGTAGACACCAGCAGCAGGAGGAGCATTTTTTTTTTTTTTTTTTTTGAGGAGCACTGTGAACTAGATTGCTACGAAGTGTGTTAGTTTGTTGGTGTGTTAGTTAGTTCTTATTCCTATCTCCTTTTCATTCAGTGGTTATAATAGCAGCTGCCTCGTATGGGCCAATAGGCCATCTGCAGCTCTTATTATTATTACTATCCCCTAAAATACACCTTACTTTGCTCCTCAGCTCTCTCTAGCCTATTTATTGCCTGTCTCTACTTCCTCATCACAATTGACTTGAGAATGGTCCAGGACGGACTGAAACGTCATCGTCCCTTCACCTTCTAGTGTGTGATCTGGTCAACATTCACTTTTATACTATCTATAATTTACTTGCTATATTAATCAAATCCAATTCATATACACAAAGTTGTAGGGTGACACCAGGTGTTGCTAGTTACTGAAGTCATCTTCATTACACATAATAAATATCACTAACAAGTTTTAATAGATTATACCTTCCTCATTGTACCAATGCACTATAAACTAACCGGCTTTCAACATGTTTTTGGTGGTACTGTTGTACCGCGACATATAGCTGAAAATTTGCTCGGTTTCTTCACCTGTGGTCAAACCACTTCCGTGCTGCCAGCGTCCTCCATACAAGACCTATAATTAAGATGTAACACACTGTAAAATAATTACAAGGAAAGAATATTAGTCGATTGCTCAAAAATTTAATTATGACTAAATACTTTATTCTGATTAATAGCTTTTTAACCCTAAAATAACGTTACATTTATACCCGTTACTTTGACAAATGATAATTATTTACCTGGCAATACCATGCATGTGCTTTTGCATGCAAAACCCCTAGGAACGGCTTTGTCTCCAGTAGGGTGAATTTTTTATTTTTTTCTTGAATTTTCAGGGCCCATGGCCAGCACTGTACTGGCATATGATGTCCTGGCAGATGTACTTGGCACTTTTGAAGTAATTTATATGGAGATAGTGTGCATAGCCAAAAACCTCACCACGAGTCATATTGCACATTTTGAGAATTACACCATGCCGGCATGATGCAAGGTTTATGCCAGTCTGGTCCAGGGATTTGTGTGTATACGATTCGTTTCGTGCCGCTTTCCACAACGAGACACCACAATTTTGGCTGTTCTGCAAATCAAATATAAATGATATATATTATATATTTATATAATACTGTGTGTGTATATATATATATATATATATATATATATATATATATATATATATATATATATATATATATATATATATATATATATATATATATATATATATATATATATATATATATTATATAAATACAGTATATATAAAATATATAATAAATAATGAAAAGAACCTAACCTGATGGGTTATATGAAAGTGATATAGACCAACAGAAATATAGCATCTTACTCAATATGGCTTCAGACCCCAAAAATCACCATTTATATGGTGCATGTAGCTCTTGACAAACGTTGAGTACTCTATGTTTTACTTGTTGACTTGCCTGTGGGTTAAAAAAACCTAACTACTCGTTATAATATATATATTAACTCTGTAAACTGTAAGACATCATGACTGTCTTTTCCCAATGGTGTAGTGGGTTAAGAACACTCGCCTGGCGTTTCGCGAGCGCTTTGTCCTGGGTTTGTATCCTGGCCTTGGAAGATTTACTGGGCATCAACCCTTAACTATGGCCCCCCCCTTCCTGTTTACCCAACAGTAAAATGGGTACCTGGTTGTTAATGGATTTGGTGGGGTCATATTCTGGGGAACATAGGATTAACGACTTGCTTGAAACACTATGCGTGCTAGTGGCTGTACAAGAATGTAAAAAGTCTTATATATATAAATAAAAATATAAAATCTATGTACAGTTTACAAAGTCTGTACACATAATATTTACCTTTGTTTTTAAGCTCTCTATATGGTTAAGGTGATTAGTCACATCATTGTCAGCAGCAAAGACACTCTCTGAATAATATGATTCCCTCAATCCTCTGAAAGAAACAAAATGACAGTATTTACATAATTTACATTGATTTGTTTTCAATTTTGATGATTGTGTAAATATATATTACTTAATGTTGTAATACATGAATAATGCTATTATGTATTGCATGTAAGAATTTTTCAGATATTGATATACTTACATAACGAATAATGTATTGTGATATATAAGTTGCCCTAATAGAAATGTATTAATTGTTGAAAAATAAAAATTTATCTTACAAAAGGAAAATTATTTAAGAACTGTACCTTCCAACTTTTTCATATCGGAATAACTTTTTGTTGCCATCAATATGTATGGCAAATGGGTTAGTATGACAAGCAGGGCACACGGTCTTATTGTAGCTTTGGACATTTGCAAGTTCATACTGCATAAATCTCCACTCCTGGAATGTTCTTTTAGCAGCTTCAAAGTTGATGCAACCATCCTGAAGTATATACTGAATATAGAATTTGCATGGATTAGCCCCATATATTGGGGGAGTGGGTAGCACAAGTTATAGTGCAAGATTGAAGAACTACGTTCCCAGCCTAGTACTGGGAACCTGGTTCCCAGCCTAATACTGGGAACCTTGTTCCCAGCATAGTGCTGGGAATCTAGTTCCCAGCACTAGGCCCAGATGTGGCTAAGCCATGCAAGTTGCATGAGTTAGCCATATATATTGGGGGAGTGGGTAGCACAAGTAACAGTGCAAGTTTGAAGAACTATGTAGGAAACTATAAGGATGAAATTAATGCTTTTTAGTTTTACTTTTGAATAATGTTTTGAACAGCTGGACAGCTTTTAATTCAATAAAGAGTTTACCAATTAGGAGCAATAACCAATTACTTTATTTGCATAGAGAGTTTGCACAGATTTAGTTTGACTCGGGGGATATCAGAGAGATATTGATTTCTGGTGTGGTGATTATGGGATCCTTTACATCTATCAAGGAAGAGTTTCAGATCAGGATGTGCATTTAGGAACAAGGTTTTGTACATGTAAGTGGCACAAGAGAATGTGTGGAGTGGGTTCATATTTTTATGTATTATTATATATACAGTTTAATGTATACAGGTACTTACATTACATATATAAAATTAATAAATACTTACTCTTCCATTACGAGAGCCAAGCGCTTGGAGCGCTATTAACAAGGATTTCATTGATAAACCTGGACTGTTCCTTTTAAGGAAATGCCAGTTGTTCAGGAGTTTGGTGCTGAAGAATGTGTTACTTTTCCTGGCTGATGAGCAGAAGTATCCACCATCATACAACATCTTAGCATCTGCAGGAAGGCTGTATCCACACTCTTGACACTCAAATATGGGCAGATAAAGGTCATACCTGCCTAGAAAGCTTAGTTTTAGTATTTATTCCTAAAATAAAGCAGCTTATTTTGAATCTTTTGTAAAACTCATCTCCATCACTGAATGGATATGTTTGTGTCTCAAAGATTGAAGTCCACATGCTTGGGTATGGGTATCCTCACTAGAACTTCAGTGATGCTACTATATTCAGTGATGCAAATACTCATAGACTTATGTGTTCAAACTTAATATTAAATAAAATATACCTAAGAGCATTTTGAAAGTACACATGATGTCAGAACTCTTTATGTTAACGTTACAGTCTTTACAGTTACAGGAAATTTTTGGCACAGGAACTGGCACAACAGGTTCTGAATAAGAAAATAATAATAAACTTAGCAAAGATTGCATATTTAAATAATATTCAGTAAGTCAAATGCCATAAAAATTGAATTGCTTATTGAGTAAAAAATTTATTTATTTTTTTCTTTCAATATTTTGGTACTTATATTGTAAAGGCTTGGTAAAAAGAAAAGTTTTCATATGTAAAGAATTTTTTGGTTTACATACGCCAGTCAGTAAATGTCCCATTAAGGTCAACAGTCACAGTTGGTGGCAATGCTTCATAATATCCACTGGCCCAGGAAAACCTATCATGGAATGGGTTTAAAAAATGTTTTTTCATATCACAGTGGTAGCAGAATAGGCGATGACAATCTTCACATTTGATGCTGGCTTCAATCATACATTTGAAGCATTTTGTGTCTGTTAAATGAAAATATTTGAAAACATATGTTCAAAAATATCACATCTTTGTCAAAAAATACTTCTGTACAGTTTCAGATCATGCAGAATTAGGAAAAAAATATGGTCTATAAGTATACATAAACATTTTTCATTAGTGATAAAATGCTTCAGGTATATTT
>NC_091174.1:28282542-28325042 GCF_040958095.1 Procambarus clarkii
TAAAATATTTCCTTTAAATAAAATTAAATTAATCAATTATATGTTATTTATTTCCATATTAAACATTGTGAATAAAAATATAAGTGAGCTTACCATGTACAACAGGTATATGTTTTTTCTTTTCTGATCTCTTGATATTTGCCTGAGCCTGGCTTTCCGGCTGAGCTTTACGTTTGACATCAAAAAGCCTATAGCCACACTTGCAGACATGTTGATTAATGTTCACGATAATATTACATGAGGGACATAATCGCTGTAAAGCTTTTCTCAGGACTGAAAAATAAAGATAATTTGGGTTATGATAAACTGTGCAGTACAGTATAATTACATTATAATGTAGAACTACCTAAGCTCACCAGAAGTCACACACAATATGGGAAATCATTCATATTTGAATGATCAAATAAATGAGCAAATCATGAATGAATGATTTGAATGAGCAAATCATTCAACACAAAAGACCACATGGATAGTGAAATCTGGATCCAAAATTATAATTTATATAGATGTGACAGAGTAATAAGGTCAGGTGGAAGAGTAGGTCTGTATATTAAAGAGGAACTGGCATGAACAGTGCTCCTGAACTCAACTAATGAGGTGGTAAAGGTACTTGGAATCAGGGTTGAAAATATAAATCTAATTATTATTTTAATATACAAACTGCAAGATTCAACAGTTGAGAAATTAACTGAGCAAATCCACAAAATAGAGAATATCCTTGATAACTTAACAAACCCAGTACCAGATATTATCTTCTTTGCAGACTTCAATCTGCCCATTTTAAAATGGAGAATAGTAAAAATAACATTATAGCAGGAAATCAACCTGGAAATAACAAACTACAGGTCAGAGAACTACTGAGATTCTGTGACAAATTCTCGCCCAGTCAGCAGATTACAGAACCAACTAGGAACGAAAACACGCTGGACCTGATATTTACAAACAATGATGAGCTAATCAGCGACATTACTGTCTCAAACACTACGTACTCGGACAACATTGAAGTGAAAACTAACATTAATAATGGTAGTAGGCCTAAGAGAAACAACAAGTGAGAAGGGTTATTCAATAAATCCAATTTTAATAATAATAATAAAAGGATAGACTGGGCAAAAATAAATGGGGAACTTACAAACGTTCAATGGGAATGTGTTCTAAGTAATAAACATCATACACAAAGAATAGAAAAACAGACTTCTGAAGCCTATGAAGTCTGTCTGAAACATGTTCCTTTGAGGAAAGCCAGAAAGAGGTCCAACGTAGAAAGAAAACGCAGGCGACACTACAAAAAAAGACAAAAAAACAACGTAAATGATTAAGCAGACAACTTTTCATACAAAGAAGGAATAATTTAAACAGGGGAGATTGTAGAAATAAAACAGAGACTGAAGCATTCATATCAGATTGAAGAGAGGCAACTAGACAAAAAAGCAATTCAAGAAATAAAGGAAAACCCAAAATATTTCTTCATTTATGCTAAATCATAAGAAAATATCAATGCCAATATTGGACCTATTTGTATTAGTGAAGGTTCATACATTGAGGATGACAAATTTCTAATTTGTCATAACACTAATTTTACAATTAGTGAAATCCTAAAAAAGCTGTATGAGGATATGTTTAGCACTCAGATACACAGCATGAAAGTAAAAAATCCGGACAACTTCTTTATGCGTGATATCCAAACCCCTGTAAATATAACCAATATCAACACGAGCATGGAACATTTTGAAAGAGAATTTTACAATATGCCCATGCACTCAGCCCCGGGTCCAGACTCATGGAATTTAATATTTATAAAGAAATGCAAAGTGACATTAGCACAGGCACTCAGTATAGTGAGTAGGAAGAGATTGGACACGGGGGAAATACCAGATGCGCTTAAAGCAGCAGACATAGCCCCTCTACACAAGAGAGGGAGCAAAGTACTGGCAAAGTATTATAGACCAGTTGCACTAACGTCCCACATAATAAAAGTATTTGAGATATTGATCAGGAGTCAGGTCACTACTTTCATGGAAACAAATGATCTCTACAATCCAGGCGAACATGGATTTACAGCGGGAAGATCATGCCTCTCACAGCTACTTGACCATTACGACAAAATCACTGAGGCATTAGAAGAAAAAGGGAATGCAGATGTGGTATACAGTACACGGATTTCACAAACGCATTCGACAAATTTGACCATGGAGTGATAGCACACAAAATGAGGTCAATGGGAATAACTGATAAAATAGGACGCTGGATACTCAGTTTTCTGTCAAACAGAACACAAAGAGTAACAGTCAACCATATAAAATCGAGTCCAAGAACAGTTAAAAGCTCTGTACCTCAAGATACAGTCCTTGCACCATTGCTTTCCCTTATTCTCATATCAGATATAGACTCATATACAAGGCACAGCGTTGGATCATCCTTGGCAGATAACACAAAAATCAGCTTAAAAATTATCTCTGCTGAAGATATTGAAAAACTACAAGTAGATACAGTATTAATAAAGTTTACGACTGGGCAGCAGAAAATAACATGATGTTTAACAGCGACAAATTCCAGGTACTCAGATAGGGTAAAAATGAGAACCTTAAACATAATACAGGGTACAAGACACAATCAAATTTGTCCATAGTAGGAAAGTAACATGTAAAGGACTTGGGAATAATAATGTCTGACAAACTAAAGTTTAGGGAGCATAACCAAGCAAATATTGTGGCAGCCAGAAAAATGAGAGGATGGATTACGAGAACTTTCAAATCCAGGGATCCCATCACAATGGTTGTACTCTTCAAGTCACTTGTGTTGTCCCGTCTTGAGTACTGCTCAGTACTCACTTTCCCCTTCAGAGCAGGTGAAGATTGCTGAAATAGAGGGAATACAGAGAACATATACAGCATGCATAGACTCGATAAAGCACCTAAATTATTGGGATCGCCTCAAAGCTCTCCAAATGTACTCACTAGAAAGGAGACAAGAGAGATAACAAATAATATACACATGGAAAATACTGGAGGCCCAGGTCCCAATAAATAAACAGTAAAATAACAACATACTGAAGTGAACAATATGGAAGAAAATGAAGAATATAACCAGTGAAGAGCAGGGGTGCCATAGACACAATCAGAGAGTACTGAATAAACATCAGAGGTCTGCGGTTTTCAACATACTCCTAGCGAGCATAAGAAATATTGCCGGAACAACCGTGGACTTCTTCAAGAGAAAACAAGATAGTTTTCTCAAAGGAGTGCCGGGCCAACCGGGCTGTGGTGGGTATGTGCGCCTGCAGGCCACTCCAAGCAACAGCCTGGTGGACCCAACTCTCACAAGTCAAGCCTGGCCTACTGCCAGTCTTGCTGAGTAAAAGAACTCCCAGAACCCCATCAAGCAGGTATTGATTGCACTTTAAATACTTAGTATAAGCAAAGATATTTAATGTCTGGTGAAGGATGTAGGGTAGGCAATCCAAGAGAGGAGGTGCATACTCTAGATGAAAGCAAACTAAGTAATACTTAATAAATATTCTAAATTGGAATTTTAGGTAATAATGTACAATCTTTGGATGACAAAACAACCACATCAGAAAACGAGGATGCAATGATCTTTACGTCTGTCTGGGACAATTATCAAATTGTGTAATTAATATTTTTGTGAATCATTTGCTAATTATACTCTTAGCTAAATGGATAATATGTAGCATGAAAGAATGCTTCATACACTTTTCTGTCCTGAAAATTATGATAATTTGGGCTATCATAGAGTATGCAATATGATTAAAATATACACCAAATCAAGTCGACGATCCAAGCATCGGTTAGGTTAGGCTAGGTTTGGTTTGGTTAAGTTAAGTTAGGTTAGATTTGGTTAGGTTAGATTTGGTTAGGTTAGATTTGGTTAGGTTTGATTAGGTTAGGTTAGGTTAGGTCAGCCTAACATATCATATTTATTCATTACTAACGTATTGCCAGGAAGCTTTGTGAAGCTTGTGTAGCTTGTGGTAGCTTGTGGTAATTAGACAGACCTGTAATTGGGAGGAAAGGGGGGAGGGGGGAACCTCAATATAAGCCTAATTTGTAGCTTCCTGTTCTCCGACACAATGATTTATTTTACGTCAGGCTTTCAGCACAGCCGCATAAAAAAACCTGGTTATTTATTTATTAATATACGAGATGGTACACTGGGGGTTAAGAGAGAAAATAGGAATAATGATGATTTTACAATCTTGCCCGAAACGCTATGCGTACTAGTGGCTTTAGGTATTGTATGTACTACCTCTATCTATAAATCAAACAGAATGTTTGTACTGTAACTCTGCATCTATGTATATATTTTTCCTAAATCAATTATTATTATTATTGTAAAGCCACTAGCACGCATAGCGTTTCGGGCAAAGATCCCGTACCCAGAAGCTGGGTATCTTTGGTTGCCCTGTGACTACTCTTATGACATTCCCTAACTCTTTATGACATTCCCTAACTCTTATGACATTCCCTAACTCTTATGACATTCCATAACAGTATTGTTAAACTAATAACAATGAACAGTAGTTCAATATTACCGGAATAATCCAACTCATGTGGCCATGTTTTTGTTGTGAAGCGCGGTCGATCAGTTCGTATACATCATACCTTCTTACGAAGGTTAGAGTCTTAAAAATGTCTTACCATTGCTGAGAAATCATAAGATATAATTATTTACAATAATACACTGGTTGTTTTTGTTGATTTAGGGGCGATGACATGAGTAAACTGGTTATGTTGTGATGATTTAGGGGCAACGAACTGTGGTTATTAGACTATGTTTTGTACATAAGCAAAAAAAACAAGATGTAATTCTTTTAATTATAACAATAATAACGACAAAAAGTTAATAATTAATGTACTTGTTAAGCAAAATTCGCAATATCTTAGTTTTCTTTAGGAAAAAAAAAGACATCTGGAAAAAGATCTGCATACTATGTCTTACATTTTATTCCGTTATTTACACTAAAAGAACAATTAAACGTACACTATCGGCCGTGCCTGGTGCACGAGCACCAGGCACGGGCACCGGGAGCATCCCAGACACTGCCTTAATCGACTGAGATTAAGGCAGTGTTATTTTCATTCCTTTAGAACAAGGAAATCTCATTCTTAAACTGTATAATATGAGCTGCGCAATAATTGCTGATCTTCAATAAAGAAATTCTGGAGGGTTTGTGCAAGGATTAGGATGAGTTAGCCTAGTTTTTACTGTATATCCGTTTCTGGTTACTCAAGGGTGACAGTGGCGGGCAACACGAGAATAAATATTTGTATAAATTCCAATTTCGATCAGATCTACTTGGGGATAGTTTACAAATGTTCGCCATGAAATTTACGTTTTCTTTAATAGCCGAAGAGCTTATTTGAGAAAACAGTATGGCATTGAATCAGCGTGGTAAAACAATTGTATTATTGACACGACGAGTATAATCGACGTAGTTTTTATATATGTTGCCGGCCGAACACATCCTTATGTGACGTTTTATACTTATGTTCTTCTAGAACATTCTATTGCGAACACATTGGTACAAAAATGAAATACGTACATCGAAAACTAATGTCAGAACAGTGACAAGAGTATACACTTTTAAATATGGCCGCTCGATCGCCGATACACTAATTTCATTTGGGGAAATTTATTTTTTCATACGCCGTTTCGCGACAATTATTTATAACTGATATAAATGTTGCAAAAGAAGTTTATGATTAAGTAACATATTACACATTAAAAAAAATGAATACATTAATACCTAAACAGTTTGTAAATACAGTGATAAATTGTGCCAAACATTACACAATATTATTTACTAAGAAGCGTATGACAACTCAAAACGGCATGATTTCAACAGGATTTTTTATAGTTGTCAAAAAACTCTGATTTTAATTATCAAGTATTTGTCACAATGTATTTTATATAATTATGAGGCAGTGGAACGACCAAATTGTTCTGTATTATAAATGCATAATGCTAAATTTCTATATACATAACAGTAAAATAATGACCACCTACATTTAAGGATAACTAGGAAATAGTAACTGGAAACTTTATTTGAACGAAAATTCAATACCAAATTTCTTAGATGTTTTTCTTAATATAAAGATCAACAGTAACGAATCTTATTCATTATGGACAAATTAACAAAAAAAAACATAATTTTCATTGAGGACCATGTATTAGAGCATACTTAGTCACTTATATATTAAAAGTATTGTGTTTTTTGAAACATTGGGGTTGTAAACAAACAGAACGGCCTACCCGAATAGTCGTAACATAAGAAGTTGTACATGTTTGCTAATTTATTATTTGATAAATGATTATTACTAATTTACGACGACTATAAAGATTTCCCATTAGTTAAATTACTGTAGTGTGACTAAATGCTACTACAAAACATATATAAATCCTGGGAAAGTCACAATGACCAGCGACATTAAAGCATAAAAGACTAAATAGTAACAGGAAACTGTCGGCGAACGAAAAATTCATTTCCAAATTTATTAGATGTTTTCCTAAATATAAAGATCAATGGGCTGGAATTTTCTGGATTATGGCCAAATTAAGGCAAAAATATATGTATTTTTACTTGAAGAACATATATCAGAGCATAGTCAGTGAGTTATAGAATAATAAGAGTGTGGTATTTCATTGTATAACAAGAGATAGTCCATGGAAGCGAAAATAGACGTAGTTTAAGACAAAATAACGTCCAAAAACAGCCGTAGAGTCAAACGGCAACAGTTGACGTTCTTTTTAAGAGGACAGGTTGCACACACACACCTCCTAACCACTATTACCATGCACACACACACACCTCCTAACCACCATTACCATGTACACACACACCTCCTAACCACCATTACCATGCACACACACACACCTCCTAACCACCATTACCATGCACACACACACGCCTCCTAACTACCATTACCATGCACACAAACACGCCTCCTAACCACCATTACCATGCACACACACACACCTCGTAACCACCATTACCATGCACACACACACGCCTCCTAACTACCATTACCATGCACACACACACGCCTCCTAACCACCATTACCATGCACACACACACACCTAACCACCATTACCATGCACACACACACACCTCCTAACCACCATTACCATGCACACACACACACCTCCTAACCACCATTACCATGCACACACACACGCCTCCTAACCACCATTACCATGCACACACACACACCTCCTAACTACCATTACCATGCACACACACGCCTCCTTACCACCATTACCATGCACACACACACGCCTCCTAACCACCATTACCATGCACACACACACGCCTCCTAACCACCATTACCATGCACACACACACACCTCCTAACTACCATTACCATGCACACACACGCCTCCTAACCACCATTGCCATGCACACACACACGCCTCCTAACCACCATTACCATGCACACACACACACACCTAACCACCATTACCATGCACACACACGCCTCCTAACTACCATTACCATACACACACGCCTCCTAACCACCATTACCATGCACACACACACGCCTCCTAACCACCATTACCATGCACACACACACACCTCCTAACCACCATTACCATGCACACACACACACCTCCTAACCACCATTACCATGCACACACACACACCTCCTAACCACCATTACCATGCACACACACACACCTCCTAACCACCATTACCATGCACACACACACGCCTCCTAACCACCATTACCATGTACACACACACACACACGCCTCCTAACCACCATTACCATGCACACACACACACCTCCTAACCACCATTACCATGCACACACACGCCTCCTAACCACCATTACCATGCACACACACACGCTTCCTAACCACCACTACCATGCACACACACACACACGCCTCCTAACCACCATTACCATGCACACACACACACACCTAACCACCATTACCATGCACACACACGCCTCCTAACTACCATTACCATACACACACGCCTCCTAACTACCATTGCCATGCACACACGCCTCCTAACTACCATTACCATGCACACACACACGCCTCCTAACTACCATTACCATGCACACACACACGCCTCCTAACTACCATTACCATGCACACACACACGCCTCCTAACTACCATTACCATGCACACACACACCTCCTAACTACCATTACCATACACACACGCCTCCTAACCACCATTACCATGTACACACACACACACACGCCTCCTAACCACCATTACCATGCACACACACACACACCTAACCACCATTACCATGCACACACACGCATCCTAACTACCATTACCATACACACACGCCTCCTAACTACCATTACCATGCACACACGCCTCCTAACTACCATTACCATGCACACACACACGCCTCCTAACTACCATTACCATGCACACACACACGCCTCCTAACTACCATTACCATGCACACACACACCTCCTAACTACCATTACCATACACACACGCCTCCTAACCACCATTACCATGTACACACACACCTCCTAACTACCATTACCATACACACACGCCTCCTAACTACCATTACCATGCACACATGGATGTTTTCTACTTTTACCAAACACCACGACCCGTAGAATTGTTTTACAACCAGTTCCCAAGTTACTGTTAACTAAACAGGTGAGAACAGTCAAGGATTGGTGACCGGTCAATCTTCACTACCCGAGGCTCGAACCCGGCCGAAGTTGCAGGCGAGAAGAGCCGTGAGCGTTCTACCAATGCCAAAACATGGACTTCACATTCAAGGATGAAGAGATCTGCCTCACCTAGCTGAGGCGAGCTGCCTCACCTAGCTGAGGCGAGCTGCCTCACCTAGCTGAGGCCAGCTGCCTCACCTAGCTGAGGCCAGCTGCCTCACCTAGCTGAGGCGAGCTGCCTCACCTAGCTGAGGCCAGCTGCCTCACCTAGCTGTGGCGAGCTGCCTCACCTAGCTGAGGCCAGCTGCCTCACCTAGCTGAGGCCAGCTGCCTCACCTAGCTGAGGCGAGCTGCCTCACCTAGCTGAGGCGAGCTGCTTCACCTAGCTGAGGCGAGCTGCCTCACCTAGCTGAGGCGAGCTGCCTCACCTAGCTGAGGCGAGCTGCCTCACCTAGCTGAGGCGAGCTGCCTCACCTAGCTGAGACGAGCTACCTCACCTTCTCCAAACGATCGATAATAAGGCATTTTAAATGTGCGTGTTCATGTTCTGCGTTCTCATTGATCGGCTGGAGCAGTAGATGAGGTAGATGGTAGGCTGGAGCAGTAGATGAGGTAGATGGTAGGCTGGAGCAGTAGATGAGGTAGATGGTAGGCTGGAGCAGTAGATGAGGTAGATGGTAGGCTGGAGCAGTAGATGAGGTAGATGGTAGGCTGGAGCAGTAGATGAGGTAGATGGTAGGCTGGAGCAGTAGATGAGGTAGATGGTAGGCTGGAGCAGTAGATGAGGTAGATGGTAGGCTGGAGCAGTAGATGACGAAGAAGGTAGGAGGTATCTAGATATTACTAGTCAGCATTTCTCACATGATGATCTAGTCGTGTACAGAAACAATGAGTTCCTTAATGGAACAAGTTGTGCCTGGTACACATCGCTGCACACCCAACCACGACTCGCTGTCCTGACACACAGGGAGAGTACGGGGGCAGGAGTCAATACACACACTGTTAGGCCCTGGACACAATAGAGGTAAGATGACCAGACCACACACTAGAAATTGAAGGGACGACGACGTTTCGGTCCGTCCTGGACCATTCTCAAGTCTATTGTGAGAATGACAATCGACTTGAGAATGGTCCAGGACGGACCGAAACGTCGTCGTCCCTTCAATTTCTAGTGTGTGGTCTGGTCAACATACTTCAGCCACGTTATTGTGACTCATCGCCTGCATAGAGGTAAGATATTCAACATTAAATGATGCTATTTATTTCCCACCTCACATGAGATTATGCAAATTAAACATACACAAATAAAATCTTTTATAAAAATATATTAACAGTTTATTATTTGTATAACTTGTTAACACAGTTAAATTCTAACTAACTGGTCATGGGTGTGATTCCCTAACAGGGCAGTTATCAGGACACATTATACTCGACGACTCTATTTTCCTAGCAGTAAATAGTTAGAGTTGACATGGAGTTAGTTGTCTGTTGTGGATTGCATCCTGGAGAATGCCTCATTCTGGCTAAAAGGACTTCAGGAAGCCTAACGAGATTTCTGTAACAGACAATTAAAAATCAAAAGCAACATGCTACTATAAAAAAAGTAAATATATTTGTAGTCATAACAAAACCATCGATAAAACATGAACAGTTCCCATTTAAATTTGAGGCCAGACTGAGGCGGGTGAATGTTGCCTCGAAGGTAAAGAATTGTGCAGGCGGTCGTTAGTGTTGCAAGGTGAACTTTCCTCGTTATGTATGAGTGAGAAGGTGCCGTCCTGTGTGTGGTGCACTCCTGTGATGCGCGGAGGGTCCTGTGTGCTTGTTCCTGTTGTGTGGTGTTGTACTGTGTGGTGTTGTGTTGTGTGGTGTGGTGCTGTGTGGTCTGGTATTGTGTGGTGTGGTGTATGGTGTGGTATTGTGTGGTGTGGTATTGTGTGGTGTTGTATTGTGTGGTGTTGTATTGTGTGGTGTTGTGTTGTGTGGTGTGGTATTGTGTGGTGTGGTGTATGGTGTGTTGTGTGTTGTGTTGTGTGTTGTGTTGTATAGTGTGGTGTGGTGCTGTGTGGTGTATGGTGTGTTGTGTGTTGTATGGTGTGTTGTGTGTTGTGTTGTATAGAGTGGTGTGGTGCTGTGTGGTGTATGGGGTGTTGTGTGTTGTATGGTGTGTTGTGTGTTGTGTTGTATTGTGTGGTGTGGTGTATGGTGTGTTGTGTGTTGTATGGTGTGTTATGTGTTGTGTTGTATTGTGTGGTGTGGTGTATGGTGTGTTGTGTGTTGTATGGTGTGTTGTGTGTTGTGTTATATAGTGTGGTGTGTGGTGTGGTGTATGGTGTGGTATTGTGTGGTGTGGTATTGTGTGGTGTTGTATTGTGTGGTGTTGTATTGTGTGGTGTTGTGTTGTGTGGTGTGGTATTGTGTGGTGTAGTATTGTGTTGTGTTGTATTGTGTGGTGGTGTATTGTGTGGTGTGGTATTGTGTGGTGTGGTATTGTGTGGTGTTGTATTGTGTGGTGTTGTATTGTGTGGTGTGGTATTGTGTGGTGTGGTATTGTGTGGTGTTGTATTGTGTGGTGTGGTATTGTGTGGTGTTGTATTGTGTGGTGTGGTATTGTGTGGTGTTGTGTTGTGTGGTGTTGTATTGTGTGGTGTGGTATTGTGTGGTGTTGTATTGTGTGGTGTGGTATTGTGTGGTGTTGTATTGTGTGGTGTTGTATTGTGTGGTGTGGTATTGTGTGGTGTGGTATTGTGTGGTGTGGTATTGTGTGGTGTGGTATTGTGTGGTGTTGTATTGTGTGGTGTGGTATTGTGTGGTGTAGTATTGTGTTGTGTTGTATTGTGTGGTGTGGTATTGTGTGGTGTGGTATTGTGTGGTGTTGTATTGTGTGGTGTTGTGTTGTGTTGTGTGGTGTGGTATTGTGTGGTGTGGTATTGTGTGGTGTAGTATTGTGTTGTGTTGTATTGTGTGGTGTGGTATTGTGTGGTGTGGTATTGTGTGGTGTTGTGTTGTGTTGTGTGGTGTGGTATTGTGTGGTGTGGTATTGTGTGGTGTGGTGTATGGTGTGGTATTGTGTGGTGTGGTATTGTGTGGTGTGGTATTGTGTGGTGTTGTGTTGTGTTGTGTGGTGTGGTATTGTGTGGTGTGGTATTGTGTGGTGTTGTATTGTGTGGTGTTGTATTGTGTGGTGTTGTATTGTGTGGTGTGGTATTGTGTGGTGTTGTGTTGTGTTGTGTGGTGTGGTATTGTGTGGTGTTGTATTGTGTGGTGTTGTATTGTGTGGTGTTGTATTGTGTGGTGTTGTATTGTGTGGTGTTGTATTGTGTGGTGTTGTGTTGTGTTGTGTGGTGTGGTATTGTGTGGTGTTGTGTTGTGTTGTGTGGTGTGGTATTGTGTGGTGTTGTATTGTGTGGTGTTGTATTGTGTGGTGTTGTATTGTGTGGTGTTGTATTGTGTGGTGTTGTATTGTGTGGTGTTGTATTGTGTGGTGTGGTATTGTGTGGTGTTGTCTTGTGTTGTGTGGTGTGGTATTGTGTGGTGTTGTATTGTGTGGTGTTGTATTGTGTGGTGTGGTATTGTGTGGTGTTGTCTTGTGTTGTGTGGTGTGGTATTGTGTGGTGTTGTATTGTGTGGTGTTGTATTGTGTGGTGTGGTATTGTGTGGTGTGGTATTGTGTGGTGTTGTGTTGTGTTGTGTGGTGTGGTATTGTGTGGTGTGGTATTGTGTGGTGTTGTATTGTGTGGTGTTGTATTGTGTGGTGTTGTATTGTGTGGTGTGGTATTGTGTGGTGTTGTATTGTGTGGTGTTGTGTTGTGTTGTGTGGTGTGGTATTGTGTGGTGTTGTGTTGTGTTGTGTGGTATTGTGTGGTGTGGTATTGTGTGGTGTGGTATTGTGTGGTGTTGTGTTGTGTTGTGTGGTGTGGTATTGTGTGGTGTGGTATTGTGTGGTGTAGTATTGTGTTGTGTTGTATTGTGTGGTGTGGTATTGTGTGGTGTGGTATTGTGTGGTGTTGTGTTGTGTTGTGTGGTGTTGTATTGTGTGGTGTTGTATTGTGTGGTGTTGTATTGTGTGGTGTTGTATTGTGTGGTGTGGTATTGTGTGGTGTGGTATTGTGTGGTGTTGTGTTGTGGTGTATGGTGTGGTATTGTGTGGTGTGGTATTGTGTGGTGTTGTATTGTGTGGTGTTGTATTGTGTGGTGTTGTATTGTGTGGTGTTGTATTGTGTGGTGTTGTATTGTGTGGTGTTGTATTGTGTGGTGTGGTATTGTGTGGTGTTGTCTTGTGTTGTGTGGTGTGGTATTGTGTGGTGTGGTATTGTGTGGTGTGGTATTGTGTGGTGTGGTATTGTGTGGTGTAGTATTGTGTTGTGTTGTATTGTGTGGTGTGGTATTGTGTGGTGTTGTATTGTGTGGTGTGGTATTGTGTGGTGTTGTGTTGTGTTGTGTGTTGTATTGTGTGGTGTGGTATTGTGTGGTGTTGTATTGTGTGGTGTTGTATTGTGTGGTGTGGTATTGTGTGGTGTGGTATTGTGTGGTGTTGTATTGTGTGGTGTTGTATTGTGTGGTGTGGTATTGTGTTGTGTTGTATTGTGTGGTGTGGTATTGTGTGGTGTGGTATTGTGTGGTGTTGTATTGTGTGGTGTTGTATTGTGTGGTGTGGTATTGTGTTGTGTGTTGTATGGTGTGTTGTGTGGTGTTTTTTGTACTGTGTGTTGTTGTGTTGTGTGGTGTGGTATTGTGTGGTGTGTTGTTGTGTTGAGTGGTTTGGTATTGTGTGGTGTGTTGTGTGTTGTATGGTGTGGTATTGTGTGGTGTGGTATTGTGTGGTGTTGTGTTGTGTTGTGTGGTGTGGTGTTGTGTGGTGTAGTAGTGTGTTCTGTTGTATTGTGCGGTGATGTATTGTGTGGTGTTATATTGTGTTCTGCTGTATTGTGTGGTGTTATATTGTGTGGTGTTGAATTGTGTGGTGTATTGTATGGTGTTATATTGTGTTCTGTTGTATTGTGTTCTGTTGTATTGTGTGGTGTTGTATTGTGTGATGTGGTATTGTGTGGTGTTGTATTGCGCGGTGATGTGGTATTGTGTGGTGTTTTGTGTGTTGTTGTGTGTGTTGTGTTGTGTGGTGTTGTATTGTGGGTGATGTATTGTGTGGTGTTGTATTGTGTGGTGTTGTATTGTGTGGTGTGGTACTGTGTGGTGTTGTATTGTGTGGTGTTGTGTTGTATGGTGTGGTATTGTGTTGTGTTGTATTGTGTGGTGTTGTGTGTTGTGTGTTGTGTGGTGTGTTGTGTGATGTGTACTCACCTAATTGTTCTTGCGGGGGTTGAGCTTTGGCTCTTTGGTCGCGCCTCTCAACTGTCAATCAACTGGTTTACAGATTCCTGAGCCTACTGGACTCTATCATATCTACACATGAAACTGTGTATGGAGTCAGCCTCCACCACATCACTTCCTAGTGCATTCCATTTATTAACTACTCTGACACTGAAAAATTCTTTCTAACGTCCCTGTGGCTCACCTGGGTACTAAGTTACCGCCTGTGTCCCCTTGATCGTGTCCCACCCGTGCTGAAGAGTTTGTTTTGTCTTTGTGTGTGGTGTGTTGTGAGTTGAGTGGTGTGTGGTGTGTGTGTTGTGTGGTGTGTTGTGAGTTGAGTGGTGTGTGGTGTGTGTGGTGTATGGTGTGGTGTGTGGTGTAGTATTGTGTGGTGTGTTGTGTGTTGTGAGTTGTGTGGTGTTGTTGTGTTGTGTGTGTGTTGTGTGGTGTGTGTTGTTTGGTGTGTTGTGTGGTGTGGTGTGAGGAGTGTGTTGTGTTGTGTGTGTGTTGTGTGGTGTGTGTTGTTTGGTGTGTTGTGTGGTGTGGTGTGGTGTGAGGAGTGTGTTGTGTTGTGTGGTGTGTGTTGTGTGGTGTTTTGTGTGGTGTGTTATTTGGTGTGTGTTGTGTGGTGTATGGTGTGGTGTGTGGTGTAGTATTGTGTGGTGTGTTGTGTGTTGTGAGTTGTGTGGTGTGTTGTGTTGTGTGTGTGTTGTTTGGTGTGTTGTGTGGTGTGTTGTGAGGAGTGTGTTGTGTTGTGTGGTGTGTGTTGTGTGGTGTTTTGTGTGGTGTGTTATTTGGTGTGTGTTGTGTGGTGTATGGTGTGTGTTGTGTGTTATGTCGTGTAGTATTGTGTGGTGTGTTGTGTAGTGTGTGTTGTGTATTGTGTGTTTATGTTGTGTGGTGTGTGGTGTGTGTGTTGTGTGGTGTTCTCAGCTATTTGTACTCACCTATTTGTGCGTGCGGGGGTTGAGCTCTGGCTCTTTGGTCCCGCCTCTCAACTGTCAATCAAATGGTGTACAGATTCCTGAGCCTACTGGACTCTATCATATCTTCATTTGAAACTGTGTACGGAGTCAGCCTCCACCACATCACTGCCTAATGCATTCCATCCGTTTTCTACTCTGACACTGAAATAGTTCCTTCTAACGTCTCTGTGGCTCATTTGGGTACTCAGTTTCCACCTGTGTCCCCTTGTTCGCGTACCACCAGTGTTGAATAGTTTATCCTTGTTTACTCGGTCGATTCCCCTGAGGATTTTGTAGGTTATGATCATGTCTTCTTCTACTCTTTAGTTGTCCAGTGTCGTAAGATGCATTTCCCGCAGCCTTTCCTCGTAACTCATGCCTCTTAGTTCTGGGACTAGTCTAGTGGAATACCTTTGGACTTTTTCCAGCTTCGTCTTGTGCTTGACAAGGTACGGGCTCCATGCTGGGGCCGCATACTTCAGGATTGGTCTTACATATGTGGTGAACAAAATTCTGAATGATTCCTTACACAGGTTCCTGAACGCCGTTCTGATGTTAGCCAGCCTCGCATATGCCGCTGACGTTATTCTTTTTATGTGGGCTTCAGGTGTGTGTTGAATGTTGTGTGCTGTGTGTTATGTATTGTGGTATTGTGTGGTATGTTGTCTGGTGTGGTGTGGTATTGTGTGGTGTGTTGTGTGGTGTGTGTGGTGTGTTGTGTGGTGTGTGGTGTGTGGTGTGTTATTGTGTTGTGTGTTGTGTGGTGTGTGTAGTGTGTTGTGTGGTGTGTTGTCCTCCATTGCTTAGGTGGTTAGATGCCATATGGATGAATGACATTACTTGGATATTAATAAGGTATTAAATGTATCAACACATTGTGTGACATGTTGGCAGCTTATGTTCTTCTGACTGCCTCCGTTCCTGCTGAAAAGGCATTCGGTCCTGCTTCTGCGTTGGACCGTGGTCTTGACGTGGGTAAAGTGTAATTGTATACCAGCTATCAACTGAACCTTCTGGTTGATAAACAAATAAATGCCTTCTTTACACATGCAGTACGATAACAAACGTACACATAAGTAAATTTATGACTAAGCACATAGACATAAATAATAACAACGAGGTTACAAATGAACATTCAGACAAATGCTACAGTTTATAATACTGACCTGTTGAAGAGTAAACATTTGTATGGTGGGCAAGGTTTAGAAAAGTGCGATGCAATGCTGGGAGATTAGTTTAGCGTGAAGGGTGTTAAGAATGATGTGGTGGAGTGCAGTTCAGAACAATGAGGAGGAATTGTTTTTAGAATAATGAGAAGAAATAAATTTAAGAAAATAGTGATGTTTTGGTGGTAGTTTATAGTTGTGTGGTTGAGTAGAGTTTAAATAGTGTGTTGGAATGTAGGATAGTGATGAGTAGCCGAGCCTGGTTGATGACTGTATGGCGTAGTGGGCGTTATAGTAGTGCTAACTAATGTAACATGCTTTGTCAATTATCGCTCTTCACTCTCATAAATATTGGAAAGCGATTATTTGGCTTTCAATCTTCGTGTCAATCCAAACTGCTGGCCGAACTACTGACTGTAAAATACCATTCCACAGTATATAGCAATGTATAGTGTTATATTCTAGAGTTATTGTGTGTTTACAATACAAGATGAACAGTATCGTCAGACAATATAGCTGTGAAATGTTCTATGCTGTGAAACAACATAGAACACTACACAGAACACTCTATGTTCATCAACATAGAGGTGTTGATGAACAAGTGGTTACATGGAAGATTAAGGCTTGATGTATTTACTGAGAGGACAGATTGAGAGCGACAGTGTTGAAGGCTGAGGACATTACCCGCTCCAAGATTGTGTGGAGCCAGTCGTGCGTTTATCAGAACCTTAAAGTAGCACTCTCTTAAGGAATATATATATATATCTATATATATATATCTATATCTATATAAATAAAAATGGAAATGTTCGTATGTTCAAAATCGCTAATCTCCGAAATTTCTTCACCGATTGCTTTGAAAATTTCACACAACGTTCCATTCGCATCAGAGCAGGTTTTTACATACATACTATATAGATGTCACGTACTATATAGATGTGACGGGAAAAAACATGCTTTTTGGGAAAAACTTTGTTTTTCATGTTTTTTTCATGTGAGGGAAATCTTCGAAACCTCTTTACCCATTGCTTTGAAATTTTGACACAACGTTGCATTCGAATAGACGAGTGTTTTTATATAGCTACTATTTACATGCCTCACCTCTTTCAGGAAAAAAACATGTTTCTTTTTTTAAATCCGCGCCATCTGTTGGTCGTAAGAGCAACACAAGCTGTAATCTCCGAAAGTTCTTCTCAGATTGCTTTGAAATTTTGTCACAACGTTACATTCGATTACGTGCATGATTTTATATACCTACTATTTAGATGCTACACCTGTGACAGGTAAAAACATGTTTTTTGGAAAAATAGCGCCATCTGTTGCACGTAAGAGCAACACACGCTGTTTAAAATACGTTACGATTTCATTTCAATGTTTCCGATTGCATTGATAAATTGATTTTTCATAGACTTTGATTTATTTTCATTTTAATTTATTTATTTTGTGTGACATTGCCTTGGAATTGAGCTACGTAGATTACCATAGTGCTCATTTCGTGAGTATAGTGTATCTATTTATTTTTCATTTTTTTCATTTCTTTTATTTTAACTGCTCGTATTTTTCAGTGCAATTGGTAATGAAATTGATCGGTGTTGATTGATTTACGTTTGAAGTTAAATATTTCCTTAGTATTTTTTGGTTTTGTTTTGAAAACAAGAAAATGGAAAATACGTTTATTTCACAGCTGCAAATGTGCAACAGCTATGAATCCACCGACAACAACAATTACTGCATTTTTCACGTTATGTTAAAATGACGCGTTTGCAAAAACACTGTTGTATTCGGAAGTGCCTACGTGTTACACTTGGAATGCCAGTAGAAAATCATTTGAACGAAGCAAACGAGGAGAGTAGGTCGACGCACAACCTGGAATATTCAAATAAACTACGATAGGCAGACATCCACCGTGCATTCCAATCCAGATGAATGCTTCTTTCTTCGCATGCTGTTGGTAAATGTGCCTGGATCAACATCTTCCAGCAATTAAGATTTGTCAACGGCGTTACACATGCCACTTGCCATAGTGCATGTCAACCTCTGAATTAATTGGAGAACGACTAACAATAGGATGAATGACGCGTCTAACGTGTCGCATCCAAATCAAAATCGTGCATTGTTTGCAATCATATTGACCACCAGCGCTCCTTCATCTCCAACAGGGACAAATCTAAATTGCATATGGCTGAAGATATTGTACGTCGAATACGCAAGGAAAATTCAAATATGAATATTGATTTGACAGCAGAAATCTACAACGAAGAATTCATAATGATTGAAATCGCGAACAAAGTTCTCAATCAATTGGAAATGCCATCACCGAATCGATCTGCTGCTGCTTCGTTCGATATAGAATTGCGTCGTGAACAAAGTTTCAACACGGGTGATCTGTTATATATATATATATATATATATATATATATATATATATATATATATATATATATATATATATATATATATATATATATATATATATATATATATATATATATATATATATATATATATATATATATATATATATATATATATATATATATATATATATATGTCGTACCTAGTAGCCAGAACTCACTTTTTGGCCTACTATTCAAGGCCCGATTTGCCTAATAAGCCAAGTTTTCCTGAATTAATATATTTTTTCTATTTTTTTTCTTATGAAATGATAAAGCTACCCATTTCATTATGTATGAGGTCAATTTTTTTTTATTGTAGTAAAAATTAACGTAGATATATGACCGAACCTAACCAACCCTACCTAACCTAACCTAACCTATCTTCATAGGTTAGCTTGGGTTAGGTTGCCGAAAAAGGTAGGTTAGGTTAGGTTAGGTAGGTTAGGTAGTCTAAAAAACATTAATTCATGAAAACTTGGCTTATTAGGCAAATCGGGCCTTGCATAGTAGGCTGAGAAGTGCGTTCTGGCTATTAGGTACGACATATATATATATATATATATATATATATATATATATATATATATATATATATATATATATATATATATATATATATATATATATATATATATATATATATATATATATATATATATATATATGCAATTGACGATAACAAAACACTGATCATTTTATGCCGAAAATCCACAAAGAAATATGAAAGGAAGTGAACGTTTTGGCCTGTTAAAGCCTTTGTCAACACCAGACTGACTAAGGGATAAGAGAGAGAGAGGATACAGGCCGACACCTGGAACCTGACCAACCCATCTCTAGGGAAAGAATTAACAAGAAACAGGTATAGCTTAGCTTAGCATGGTCAAAAAGGATTAAGCGGTCAGAGAATAAGGATGAAAGATTAAAGAAATGCCTCATGAACACTTGAGGCTTTCATATATTTTCATATATATATTATATTCATATATTGTATACGGCTACGGTCGTGAAATAACTGTTGACGATCTTTACCCAATATGGATTTCCTCGGGAGATTCAAAGTGACTGTGGCACCAACTTCACCAGTGATCTCTTCAAGAAGACACTGGAAGAATTCAACATCACTCAGGTATTGTCCAGCCCCTATCATCCTGCTTCACAGGGTTCTCTTGAACTTAGTCACTAAACGATAAAATCACTCCTTAAGGAATTTTGCAATGAAACCATGAAAGACTGGGATAAACAACGTGACATCATCATGTGCATTTTCAGAAGTCTCCCAAATGAGTCTCTATGAGTGTCTTCTTATGAGATGCTCTACGGACGTAAGTGCCGTACTCCTCTTAAAGCTTTTAAAGACTCTCTATGTAGTGCCACCTTCAGTGACCCTCAGTTTCTTCAAAACTTTAAGCACATTCTAGAGAGAGTACGTAAATTTGCCAATGATAATTTATTGAAAATTCAAGATAGGATGAAGACTCATTTTGACAAAGGCAGAAAAATCAGGAAATTTAAAACAGGAGACTTCGTGTTGGCATATTTTCCGATCCCTGGTTCTCCATTGCAAAACAAGTTTTCAGGACCCTACCGCATCAAGGAGTGCAGAAACAACCACAACTACGTTCTTGAGACTCCAGATAGGCGGCGGAGGACCCAGTTGTGCCACGTCAATCTTTTGAAGAAGTATAAAGGTATTCCCCCCACTGTGCTAATATCTCTCTCCACTTTTAAAGGTCCATACCTCCACAGTGAGACCTTCCCGGCTTCTCCTCCTGAAAGCACTAACTCTGAGTCAGTGCCTTCCAACTCGGAAATCCTTACTGATCTTTCTAAATATTTACAGGGCTGTAAGAGTGCTCATCTCATCAAAGTCCTTCAAGAACATCAGAAGTTGTTCAGCGATGATCCCCAGGAGTGTAATGTGGTTCAGCACGACATTCAGTTACTTCCTGACACCCGGCCGATTCGTCAACCATTCTACTGTATCAGCCCGTACAAAAAGGAAGGTATGCGTGCTGAAGTACAGTACCTTCTGGATCATGGGCTGGCCACCCCTTGTGAATCCCCTTGGGCCTCACCCTGCTTCTTGGTGCCGAAACCGCACGGTAAAGTACGACTATGTACCGACTATAGGAAACTGAACCTTGAGACCGTCAAGGATGCTTACCCTTTACCTCCTATAGATGATATCCTTGACGCAGTAGGTAATGCTACTTATGTGTCCCAAATTGATTTGTTAAAGGGCTATTACCAAATCAGCCTGACAGAGCGAGCTAAGGAAATATCTGCCTTCACCACTCCTTTTGGCCTCTACAGATATGAACGCCTTCCTTTTGGACTGTGTAACGCCCCGGCCACCTTCCAGCGAGCTGTCAACCGCGTCATCTACGGCCTAGATCACACCTACGCCTACTTGGATGACATCGTTGTGGCAACTAACACCTGGAGCGAACATCTGCTCCAGCTGCAACGATTGTTCTCCAAGCTCCTGACAGCTGGCCTTAAAATCAACTTGGATATCACGAAGCCCTTCATCATCAATGTCGACGCAAGTGGCACCGGCATCGGGGGCGTCCTAATGCAACAACGTGGCGAAGAGGTTCTTCTTGTCACCTACTACAGCTACAAGTTGAAGCCCCATCAAAAGAACTATAGCACCATAGAAAAGGAACTCCTCTCCATCATCCTGAACGTGCAACATTTCGAATCTTACCTACAGGGAAATCGGTCTATTACCATCTTCTCAGACCACAATTCCATACGGTTCCTGCAACAGGCCCAATTCAGCAATCAACATCTTTTTCGCTGGGCTCTGTACTTGCAGAATTTTAATCTGGAGATCTTCTTCATCAAGGGTTTGGACAACATCATAGCCGACGCCTTCTCCAGAGTCTACGAGGTAGAGACAGCTACTCCTACCTCTCTATCATCTACTGAAGTAACTTAACCCGAAAGAGCAGGCTTCGGGGGAGAGCTGTGACGATAATCTCTTCCAAGAGAGATTTGGCCAGCTCTTTTCTTCATCATGTTACTTCAGTACATCTACAACATCTAGATACTACAATCAAGAGTAGTACACATTTAGTAGAATACGTTTCTACAGGGAGTATACGTACCCTACACTCGCTCTCCACCTCCCCCCTCCTCGCTGTCGCCACTCCACCTTCGTCGACCACCAAACTACCACTTACGGCTAGCACGCTTCCCATTGGTGAAACAGCGACTCCATTCGACTTCAGCGCCATCTGCATAGCCAATGACTAAGCGTGCCCGAGCATTTGGATTTAGAATATTCTGTGCTCTCAAGGCTAATACCATAATATACGCTCTGTGTAATATTGGAGGTTTTCAGCCAGCCAATATTTTCAGCACCTTTTAATTCATTTTTTGTCTTGTTCATTGTAGAGTAACGTAATCATTGTTATATTTTATATTATTTTTTGACGTTGTAATTTTGCTTAATTTGAGTCTGGCCCTAGCTTCGGTGCGGGGCAGACGTGTTGAATCGGCGCTCCAGCAGTTTGGTGTTGTTTGCCCGTTTCGGCCGGTTGGGGGCGGGTGTGTGTCTGCTCGCCTGTGCTGACGTGGCGTTACGATGGGGGTCCCTCTACCCCCAGTCGTTCGGGCTCAGTCTGTGGGACTAGAGTTCTCTGTGCGGGCTGGTTACCCGGAGATTGCCCTGGCTTGTGAACTGCTCTCTGTCCCTGTGTTTGCGATTTATGGGGTAGAGTTGGTAACGGCCCGTAGGGCCATTGTGAAGTTTGCAGAGGAGGCGGCGAATCGCGATTTTCTCCGGCGATACGAGGGGCGGACACTGCCCCTGCCGGATGGTGCGGGCACTGTCACCCTCTCGGATAGAAGTGGTGCACTTACTTACATCAGTGTGCATGGGGCTCCCTTGGAGTTTCCAGAGGCTCTGCTACGGCGGTATTTCGGGCGGTTTGGCGCAGTTGTTAGTGTGAGAGTGAACGTGGTGTCTTCTAGTCCTCTTAAGGGTGTGAGGTCTAACATTCGCACCCTGGGCATGAGACTCCGGGCGGATATTCCGTCCTCTGTGCGCCTTATGGGGTTCAACGTTCGGGTGTTTTACGCCCGTCAGCCGCGGACGTGTTATCGTTGTGGTCTTTTGGGCCATCAGGCTGCTGACTGTTCTGCGCCTCCTGTTGCACCAGTGAACCTCTTCAGTGAGGAGGATTTTCCGCCCCTTCCTGTGGGGGATGATTCGGTGGGTATGGACGTCTCTTCGGCTGAGGAGGTGCCCTCTGTAGCAGCTGTTGCTCCGCCTGTTGCACCCCCTGTTGTTGCCGCATCTCCTCCGGAGGTTGTGTCCTCGCCTAGTGCTCCAGCTGGTGTCCCTGAGCCTCTTCCGCCTGCCGTTTGCTCGGTCCCCTCGTCTTCCAGTTCTTCCTCTGCTGTGTCTGTCCCGGTCCCTGCACCCTCGCCGTCTGTCCCAGCTGTGCTGGGAGCTGAGGTGGATCCGGAATTCCCTCCTGTGCCTGGCCTGGT
Organism: Procambarus clarkii; assembly: GCF_040958095.1. Classification (NCBI taxonomy): domain Eukaryota; kingdom Metazoa; phylum Arthropoda; class Malacostraca; order Decapoda; family Cambaridae; genus Procambarus; species Procambarus clarkii. Next base: position 28,305,567 of record NC_091174.1, read on the forward strand.
GCCCCGTGTGGTTGAGGAGGCTGCCGTGCTGCGGCGTGCGTCGGTTCGCTCGGTTGGTGCTGCGCGGGTCGCTGAGTCTGTCTCCGGGTCTGATGATGTGCGGCCCGAGCCTCAGCGTTCCCGGCGTTCTTCTGTGTGGGCTGATGTTGGCGAATTCGACGAGTGTCGTCCTTCCGTTGACGGTGGCGTGGCTCCGGATGTGGTGCACACTACGGTGGTGGCGGAGGTACACTTGCCTGAGGATGCCGGTGCCGGCGTTTCGGCCTCAACCTCTGGTCCGGTGTCCGAGGGTCCTGCGTCGGATGGCTCCGGTTCTTCGTGGGCGGTGGTTCCCCCTGCTGTAGTTGGTGGTGAGCGGGGTGGCCTGGTGGTGATGTTGAGAAAGGATGCTCGCTCTGGATGTTCTGTGGCCCCTTCCTCGTTACCCGTTTCCTCGGCAGCGGTCTTGCCGCCTCTTCCATTTCCTGCAGTCCCTTCCGTGTCTCCTGCGGTATCCGTGGAAGTGCTGTCGTCTCAGCGTCCGACACCTGCTCCGATGGCGAAGGCGTGGCAGGCTCGGCGTCCCTCGTCCGCTTCTCCGGTGTCATCTGCTTCCTCGAAGGGCGTGGTTGGCGCTCCCCAGCCTCGTTATGCGACTTGCGTCAGTGACCTTAGGCTTTGGCCGATGCCGCCAGATATAGATGTTCCCGAGTTTATGATACCCGCTCGAGCGCGGGGGATCAAAAACCCTACCGACCTTGAAGATCTCGTCTGGGAAGCTTACAAGTCGAAATATCCTCGTGAGCAGTTCCCGGAGAAGTACATTTCTCACGAGGTTCCTCGCAAGTGATTTCTATGTATTTTGTGTTGCCTGGTTGTGGGGTGTGTATGTGAGTGGGTGGGGTGGGTATTGTTTCCCGGTTCCTGCGTGCTCCGGTTTGTTTTGTGGGTTTTTTTGTATGGCTCTTGGGGGGGTGTGCGGTTCCTATGCGTTTGTGTGTTCGGTTATGGATGTCGTGTGCACTTGTTTGTCATATTGTGTGCCCTTCAGGCTGTTGGCGTGTGCTCTTTCTGTTTTGCCTTCCGTTTGTTATGGCGGATCTGTTTTCTTTATTGTTATTGTCCTTATTCTTGTATGTTTCTCGCCTCTCTGTATGTATTTGAGGTGTTAGCAGGCTTGTTTTGTGTGCATTTTGTCCTGGGGTTTTCCCTTATGTTTGTATTACACTGTGTTACTAATTGTGTATTGTTTGTATATGCATTTTTTTGTGGTCAGCCCTTCTGGCTGGTCTTCTATTGATTTGTTCCTTTGTCCTTGTACATATGTGTGCTTTGTACTTTTGTTCTATGTTATATTTGTTCTGTTTTTCTTGTACGATATACGCATGATTGCATGTAAAAATAAAAATAAAAAAAAAAAAAACTTACGGCTAGCACGCTTCCCATTGGTGAAACAGCGACTCCATTCGACTTCAGCGCCATCTGCATAGCCAATGACTAAGCGTGCCCGAGCATTTGGATTTAGAATATTCTGTGCTCTCAAGGCTAATACCATAATATACGCTCTGTGTAATATTGGAGGTTTTCAGCCAGCCAATATTTTCAGCACCTTTTAATTCATTTTTTGTCTTGTTCATTGTAGAGTAACGTAATCATTGTTATATTTTATATTATTTTTTGACGTTGTAATTTTGCTTAATTCGCACTGTACAACGCCAAAGGATTATCTTTGTTCATATTTGTTTTCAAGTAAATTAAAGTTTCATTGTTCATACGATTTGTTTTGCATGTTTTTACCTTTTACTTGACCACAGGAGGCAACAGCCACGCAGCCAACTTTTCTCATTTCAACTTCATTTTATATTTTAAATATATATATATATATATATATATATATATATATATATATATATATATATATATATATATATATATATATATTTATATTATATTTAGGTACCAGTCTCTTTTAAACATGTTTCGTTGAAAACGACAGAAAATTTCAGATTTATGATTCTGGAACGAATCTTTTCGATATTCCTTATGTTTTTCTTCACTGAAGCAGGAAGATTAAAATTATCTCTCCAAAGTTTATTTTTACTTATTATTTGAGTCTGACGCCTAGTGATTCGTTTCGTAATGTCTCACCTCACATTTTCAAAGACAAGTTCTTCTGTGTAATACCTGATTATATCCTCTAATGGTGAGGTGGTAGGTGACATGGATGAATGACATACATGGGGTCTTATATAATTGGGTCCTATATAATGGGGTAGTAAAAGAAGAGTGTGACATGTTGACAGTTTATGTTCTTCTGGTAGCTTCCGATCCTGTTGCAGGGTCATTCGGTCCATCTTCTGTATTGGCCTCGAAGTGGGTAGAGTGTAACTGTGTATTAACTGGCTATTGATTGGTTGTCTAACACTTGTTAACATTGCCAAAGGCAGAGTAGGAATGATTACAGAGTGTGTTGCTGCATGATATTACACGTGAATGAGGTGAAGATGATGATGTGAGTGGGATTAGGTGAAGGTGATGAAGTGAATGGGATGTGAAATAAATGTGGTGCGGTGATAACCTAACCTAACCTACTTATAAGTCCACCGTACCTTGTCACTCTGGTGTTTGCATGATGGCTGGTTCTGTATGCTGCATGTTCCGTCGAGTTCTGGAAGTTGGTAGAGTGTAATTTGGTTGGCTATTGATGCGTGGCTTGGGTTGCTTTATGAATAATGCCTCGCCGAGGTCCAGTCTTCTGTTGTCGCTGTATCTGTTGATTATTTTGATGGTGTTTGTGAGTAAATCTCTGTTGATATTCTGGTTATGATACAGACTATATGCTCTCTAATAGGTCCTTACTGATTGTGCACTCTTAGCCGTCTTGAAGGGGAATTTATTGTCTTCCTTATATATGGAATTTATGGAGGCTGACAGTGGGCATGTTTTGTTGTTTCCTCCATTTGTATGTTCTATTTCTACAGAGATAAACCGTTTAGAGAGGTGCTATTTATAAACAGGTGACGGACAGCTGCCAAACTGACAAGCATTACTCTAATGATCTGAGGATAGACTGCTAAAAAAAATCACAATAGCTTTAGTGTATTATTTCGTTCACATGAGTCATGGCTTTAAAATGAGCGAAGTTTTATTGAAATTCCCACATATTTTATTTAGGTCCTAGTATTTATATATATACGTTTTTTTGTACGCTAACAGTATATAATGTGTTGATAGTATGTTTCTGTGTCCAATAGAGAACCAAGGGAATATTTCAGTGCAAATGACATATTTATATGAAAATGTGTAGTGAGTAGTTTTTGTGGCGGTTAAAGAGCTTATGAGAATAATATTTGAATGCCAATTTCCTGAATAAGCCTTTTAATGTGCATGTGTATTAAAGCGTTTTAAACCATTATGAATATTAAAGAGAGCATCAACAAACAAATTTGGCGAATTAGATCATGCATAAAAAATATATTTAGAAATCGTTTCAGAGAATTAAATGAAAATATTAACTGCCAATAAGTAAGTGAACCAGAAAAAACGTGAGGGGAATTGACTGATTTTGTTCATGTATTATGTACCCTAAACTGATCCTGTGGGCTGAAGTGAACAAATGAACAAGTGAACAAGTCTATAATGGACTCAGGAACTTAAAATTAAAATGTCGTTAGCTATGCCTAAGCACGGTCAAACCTTAATAACCTATTGATACAGATTAAACTATGTATGTATATATATATATATATATATATATATATATATATATATATATATATATATATATATATACATATATATATATATATATATTGTGACGGTAACGTGTTGGTGTTCGGCTGTTCAAAGCTAGGGGTATGGCCTCGTCACATAGAATAAAAAAAAAATAGAAAATTTGGAACTTCGTCTGTGGTAAGGTAAGGAGAAGACACACAAAACACAAGTAAATTTTAACAATGAAATTTTAATTACGTTAAATAAACAAAACATGAATAAAATGGACATACAAATTCATATAATAAAATCAATCAATCAAAATAATAAGAATAATTAAATGACAGAATGAAAAGTTACGTTAAGACAAGTGAGCAATAACAAGCTGTGCAATATACAATAAAATGAGAGGTGCAGGAATATTGGCTTTAAGCTATCACCTCTCTTAGTACACGTAAGCCAAAGCTTAGTCTACCAGGAAGAAGTGTTAACCGTATGAAAGCACTGAATATTCTGAAGACTGAGGTCGTGGCGGCCCCAGACATCAAGTAGTATGGTGGGTGGAGTGCAGTTGCAGCTAGACCGGCGGCCAATCAGCGAGGAGCCGGCAACAAGACAGGTAGTTTGGCGGTTTGAGGTGGAGCAGGTGTTCCTGGCTGCATACGTTTTGCTCTCTGGCAAACCTTGGAGATGTTGTTGTCGTTGTTGTTGGATATTTCTTCCATATTAGTTTTATATAGATGTATCGACGTATTTTTGGAGGGAAGAGCAGGCTCAATCTCTTGAAGGAGATTATCGTCACAATATATATATAATATATATATATATATATATATATATATATATAATATATATATATATATTTATAATATATATATATATATATATATATATATATATATATATATATATATATATATATATATATATATATATATATATACATATATATTAGTATATTTTGGTAGCAGTCTTTCCTGTAGACATACATTATTAAATATGACCGAAAAAGTAAGATTAATAATTCTTACACGAATTTTCTCAATCTTTCGTACATTTCTATTCACTGTTGGTGGTAATTCAAAAATCAATTCTCCAAAATTCATTTTTATTTCTAGTCTGACGCGACACTTGAGCGCGTTTCGTAAAACTTATTACATTTTCAAAGACTTTAGTTTAAACATACACAACTGAATATAACTTACACATCTCCGATTTGTTTATATCTACATTTGAGTGAGGTGGATGGAGTGAGGTGGTATTTAATAAGGTATTAATTTCATCAACACAAGACAGAACACGAAACAATGGGTATTGAATAGAAGTGATTGTAGAAAGCCTATTGGTCCATATTTCTTGATGCTTCTATATTGGAGCGGAGTCTTGAGGTGGGTAGAATATAGTTGCGCATTAATTGGCTGTTGATTGCTGGTGTTGACTTCCTGATGTGTAATGCCTCGCAAACGTCAAGCCGCCTGCTATCGCTGTATCTATCGATGATTTCTGTGTTGTTTACTATGATTTCTCTGGCGATGGTTTGGTTGTGGGAAGAGATTATATGTTCCTTAATGGAGCCCTGTTGCTTATGCATCGTTAAACGCCTAGAAAGAGATGTTGTTGTCTTGCCTATATACTGTGTTTTTTGGAGCTTACAGTCCCCAAGAGGGCATTTGAAGGCATAGACGACGTTGGACTCTTTTAAAGCGTTCTGTTTTGTGTCTGGAGAGTTTCTCATGAGTAAGCTGGCCGTTTTTCTGGTTTTATAGTAAATCGTCAGTTGTATCCTCTGATTTTTGTCTGTAGGGATAACGTTTCTATTAACAATATCTTTCAGGACCCTTTCCTCCGTTTTATGAGCTGTGGAAAAGAAGTTCCTGTAAAATAGTCTAATAGGGGGTATAGGTGTTGTGTTGGTTGTCTCTTCAGAGGTTGCATGGCGTTTCACTTTCCTTCTTATGATGTCTTCGACGAAACCATTGGAGAAGCCGTTGTTGACTAGGACCTGCCTTACCCTACAGAGTTCTTCGTCGACTTGCTTCCATTCTGAGCTGTGGCTGAGAGCACGGTCGATATATGTGTTAACAACACTCCTCTTGTACCTATCTGGGCAGTCGCTTTTGGCATTTAGGCACATTCCTATGTTCGTTTCCTTAGTGTAAACTGCAGTGTGGAAACCTCCGCTCTTTTCCATGACTGTTACATCTAGAAAGGGCAGCTTCCCATCCTTTTCCATCTCGTAAGTGAAACGCAGCACGGAACTCCGCTCAAATGTCTCCTTCAGCTCCTGCAGATGGCTGACATCAGGTACCTGTGTAAAAATGTCGTCAACATACCTGCAGTATATGGCCGGTTTCAAGTTCATGTCGACTAAGACTTTTTGCTCGATGGTACCCATGTAGAAGTTTGCAAACAGGACACCTAGGGGAGAACCCATGGCGACCCCATCTACTTGCTTATACATGTGCCCATCCGGGCTCAAGAAGGGTGCCTCTTTAGTACAAGCTTGGAGTAGTTTCCTTAGGATATTTTCTGGTATGTCAAGAGGAGTACAGGCTGGATCACGATACACTCTGTCGGCTATCATCCCGATTGTTTCGTCCACTGGTACGTTGGTGAACAGTGATTCTACGTCCAACGAGGCTCTTATTCCTGTGGCCCGTGTGCCCCGCAGTAAGTCAACAAATTCCTTTGGCGACTTCAGGCTGAAGGCGCAAGGGACATAAGGAGTCAGCAGACCGTTGAGTCGCTTCGCTAGTCTGTACGAGGGTGTGGGTATCTGGCTAATGATTGGCCGAAGTGGGTTTCCAGGCTTGTGTGTCTTGACATTTCCATACGCATATCCAGGTTTATATTCCCCCAATAATCTTTGGCAGGTGGAGTCCTGATTTCTTGGCGTTCACAGTTTCGATTAGTTTGTTGACCTTTGCTTTCAATTCGGCTGTAGTGTCCTTCGTTACCCTTTGGAATTTAGTTTGGTCAGAGAGTATGAGGTTCATTTTCGCCAGATATTCGTCTTTTTTAAGAATGACGTATATTGGCGACTTGTCACTTCTCCTGACAACTATCTCCTTGTTCTCACGAAGGCTTTTGGCTGCCGCTTTGAGCTCGGGGGACAGTATGGTGCTTCTGTAATTGCCTCGATTCTTTCCTCCTTCCGCAATAAGTTCTGCTTGTAAGGTATCTTTGGTAGCGACCTTCTTTTGTGTCTCGAGGTCGAATATGTCGTCCAACAGAATTTCCAACTCCACTTTCCGGGCCATCTCACTCGGTCTGGACATAACGTGACAGTTTATGCCCAGATTTAGGAGAATGACTTGGTCCTCAGTGAGGTTAATTCCTGCAAGGTTCAGGAAGCCATCTCTTGGTCGTGGAATTGCCATAGGTCCTCCATATAACGTTGTTAGTTTCTTGATAATCCTTGTTTCAGTGCTGAGGTGATGTTGGTCTGGGAGGATGTTGAGGTGTTGTTCAATGCGGGTACGGATACTTTCGTCGATGTTGCTATTTCTCCACTCGTTCGTAGCATGAAGTAGTTGCGTTTTGTTGTCTTTGATTTCATTCTCTGCCTTGTATATCTGATCACGAATCAGATCCTGGCGATATTTTATCGTGAAGGCTTGATTCCTTGCTGCTGGGTCGTGCGTTTTAATAGTAGTATATTTTGGTAGCAGTCTTTCCTGTAGACATATATTATTAAATATGACCGAAAAAGTAAGATTAATAATTCTAACACAGATTTTCTCAATCTTTCGTACATTTCTTTTCACTGTTGGTGGTAATTCAAAAATAAAAAAATTAGTAATCTTACTTTTTCGGTCACTGTAAGAAAACGGTCAGTTCTTTGTTACTGTAAGAAAATGCGAGAACGGGTGTGTGTGTGTATATATATATATATATATATATATATATATATATATATATATATATATATATATATATATATATATATATATATATATATATATATATATATATATATATATATATATATATATATATATATATATATATAAAGCTTTCTGGGACCTTGTATGGTAGCTAGCATTATTTTATTCTGACGTTTAAATCATATCAATTGAAAACCACTTTGATAGGGTGAATATCAATTTATAATCATCTTGTGTGAAGAGGGAAACCTTCATATGATAATATATCTGCTATAAATCATATAAGGATGGTTATTTCCAGCAAATGTAAACATACATCATTAGAGTGACATACCCACATTCATCCTGGAGTGGCACCCGGAGAGCAATAACCTGCCCGAGAGTGCCAGTGTGGCGTGCCAGGGCCACATGAAGCTCCAGACACCCCCCAGGGGCAGACAATGATGGGCTCCAATATTTATAAACCAAACTTTCTACATAATTCACGACCTCTTGTCCATTGGACTTTTCAAGACCCTCAAGTTTGGCAGGTTATATGAATTAATATTTTCTATTTGTATCTTTTTTCATGTTAAAGTCATGGCAAATTTAAGATACGGGCATCTGCTAAGTGATGTATACGGCTATCTGCCCAAATTAAGGTAGGTGCATATTTGCCCATGTAGCCTATGCAGAAGTCTGCCCAAGTAATGGATGTTAACATCTGATAATGAAGTGAATGAGAATATTAGCCCAAGTATTGTAAACATATATCTGCCCAGGTAATGAACGGAGACAGCTGCCCAAGTAATGAGTGAGGATACCTGCGCAAATAATGAATGAAGACAGTTTTTTCTGAGAAGAGGGAGAGAGGGGGTGGGGGATAAAGGGGGAAGAGGGTGAGGATGAGGGGAGGGACCAAAGGGGTTAGGGACAAAGGAGTCAAGGGAGGGGGGTGAGATGGGAAGCAGAGGGAAAGGTGGGAGGATGAGTTGATGAACAATTTGGGACCAAGCGGATGACGTCCAAGGGGTTCCTGCTTAATACCTGCTTGATGGAGTTCTGGGAGTTCTTCTACTCACCAAGCCCGGCTCGAGGCCAGGCTTGACTTGTGAGAGTTTGGTCCACCAAGCTGTTGCTTGGAGCGGCCCGCAGGCCCACATACCCACCACAGCCCGGTTGGTCCGGCACTTTTTTTTTTAAGAAAACAGTCTAGTTTCCTCCTGAAGATGTCCACGATTGGTCAAATGGCTCATTCGAGAAGAGGGGAGGGGAAGAGGGTAGAAATGGGGAAAGAGTCCTGGGTGGAGCTGGGTTCCCCCTTCAATATATATATATATATATATATATATATATATATATATATATATATATATATAAATTATTAAATATGACCGAAAAAGTAAGATTAATAATTCTAACACGAATTTTCTCAATCTTTCGTACATTTCTTTTCACTGTTGGAGGTAAATCAAAAATCAATTCTCCAAAATTCATTTTTATTTCTAGTCTGACGCGACACGAGCGCGTTTCGTAAAACTTATTACATTTTCAAAGACTTTTAGTTTACAAATACACAACTGAATAGAACTTACGCATCTCCGATTTTATATCTACATTTGAGTGAGGTGGATGGGGTGAGGTGGCATTAATAGGGTATTAATTTCATCAACACAAGACAGAACAAGAGGTGGCATTAATAGGGTATTAATTTCATCAACACAAGACAGAACAAGAGGTGGCATTAATAGGGTATTAATTTCATCAACACAAGACAGAACACGAAACAATGGGTATTGAATAGAAGTGTTTGTAGAAAGCCTATTGGTCCATATTTCTTGATGCTTCTATATTGGATGCGAAGACATCATAAGAAGGAAAGTGAAACGCCATGCAACCTCTGAAGAGACAAATAACACAACACCTATACCCCCTATTAGACTATTTTACAGGAACTTCTTTTCCACAGCTCATAAAACGGAGGAAAGGGTCCTGAAAGATATTGTTAATAGAAACGTTATCCCTACAGACAAAAATCAGAGGATACAACTGACGATTTACTATAAAACCAGAAAAACGGCCAGCCTACTCATGAGAAACTCTCCAGACACAAAACAGAACGCTTTAAAAGAGACTAACGTCGTCTATGCCTTCAAATGCCCTCTTGGGGACTGTAAGCTCCAAAAAACCCAGTATATAGGCAAGACAACAACATCTCTTTCTAGGCGTTTAACGATGCATAAGCAACAGGGCTCCATTAAGGAACATATAATCTCTTCCCACAACCAAACCATCGCCAGAGAAATCCTAGTAAACAACACAGAAATCATCGATAGATACAGCAATAGCAGGCGGCTTGACGTTTGCGAGGCACTACACATCAAGAAGTCAACACCAGCAATCAACAGCCAATTAATGCACAACTATATTCTACCCACCTCAAGACTCCGCTCCAATATAGAAGCATCAAGAAATATGGACCAATAGGCTTTCTACATACACTTCTATTCAATACCCATTGTTTCGTGTTCTGTCTTGTGTTGATGAAATTAATACCCTATTAATGCCACCTCTTGTTCTATCTTGTATTGATGAAATTAATACCCTATTAATGCCACCTCACCCCATCCACCTCACTAAAATTTAGATATAAAATCGGAGATGCGTAAGTTCTATTCAGTTGTGTATTTGTAAACTAAAGTCTTTGAAAATGTAATAAGTTTTACGAAACGCGCTCGTGTCGCGTCAGACTAGAAATAAAAATGAATTTTGGAGAATTGATTTTTGATTTACCTCCAACAGTGAAAAGAAATGTACGAAAGATTGAGAAAATTCGTGTTAGAATTATTAATCTTACTTTTTCGGTCATATTTAATAATATATGTCTACAGGAAAGACTGCTACCAAAATATACTAATATATATAAAATATATATATATATATATATATATATATATATATATATATATATATATATAACTGAAAACTCACACCCCAGAAGTGACTCGAACCCATACTCCCAGAAGCAACGCAACTGGTATGTACAAGACGCCTTAATCCACTTGACCATCACGACCGGACAAAATGAGGTGATAGCCGAGGCTATTTGAACCACCCCACCGCCGGCACTCGGATAGTAATCTTGGGCATAGCATTTTACCAAATCACCTCATTCTTTGGGGCACACGTGAGGAACACAAATGCGAACAAGCCTGAATGGTCCCCAGGACAATATGCAACTGAAAACTCACACCCCAGAAGTGACTCGAACCCATACTCCCAGAAGCAACGCAACTGGTATGTACAAGACGCCTTAATCCACTTGACCATCACGACCGGACAAAATGAGGTGATAGCCGAGGCTATTTGAACCACCCCACCGCCGGCACTCGGATAGTAATCTTGGGCATAGCATTTTACCAAATCACCTCATTCTTTGGGGCACACGTGAGGAACACAAATGCGAACAAGCCTGAATGGTCCCCAGGACAATATGCAACTGAAAACTCACACCCCAGAAGTGACTCGAACCCATACTCCCAGAAGCAACGCAACTGGTATGTACAAGACGCCTTAATCCACTTGACCATCACGACCGGACAAAATGAGGTGATAGCCGAGGCTATTTGAACCACCCCACCGCCGGCACTCGGATAGTAATTTTGGGCATAGCATTTTACCAAATCACCTCATTCTTTGGGGCACACGTGAGGAACACAAATGCGAACAAGCCTGAATGGTCCCCAGGACAATATGCAACTGAAAACTCACACCCCAGAAGTGACTCGAACCCATACTCCCAGAAGCAACGCAACTGGTATGTACAAGACGCCTTAATCCACTTGACCATCACGACCGGACAAAATGAGGTGATAGCCGAGGCTATTTGAACCACCCCACCGCCGGCACTCGGATAGTAATCTTGGGCATAGCATTTTACCAAATCACCTCATTCTTTGGGGCACACGTGAGGAACACAAATGCGAACAAGCCTGAATGGTCCCCAGGACAATATGCAACTGAAAACTCACACCCCAGAAGTGACTCGAACCCATAGGTGATTTGGTAAAATGCTATGCCCAAGATTACTATCCGAGTGCCGGCGGTGGGGTGGTTCAAATAGCCTCGGCTATCACCTCATTTTGTCCGGTCGTGATGGTCAAGTGGATTAAGGCGTCTTGTACATACCAGTTGCGTTGCTTCTGGGAGTATGGGTTCGAGTCACTTCTGGGGTGTGAGTTTTCAGTTGCATATTGTCCTGGGGACCATTCAGGCTTGTTCGCATTTGTGTTCCTCACGTGTGCCCCAAAGAATGAGGTGATTTGGTAAAATGCTATGCCCAAGATTACTATCCGAGTGCCGGCGGTGGGGTGGTTCAAATAGCCTCGGCTATCACCTCATTTTGTCCGGTCGTGATGGTCAAGTGGATTAAGGCGTCTTGTACATACCAGTTGCGTTGCTTCTGGGAGTATGGGTTCGAGTCACTTCTGGGGTGTGAGTTTTCAGTTACATATTGTCCTGGGGACCATTCAGGCTTGTTCGCATATATATATATATATATATATATATATATATATATATATATATATATATTGTGACGATAATCTCCTTCAAGAGATTGAGCCTGCTCTTCCCTCCAAAATACGTCTCTACAAATCTATATAAAATTACTATTGAAGAAAAATCCAACAACGACAACACCAGCAAGGTTTGCCAGAGCGCAAAACGTATGCAGCCAGGAACACCTGCTCCACCTCAAACCGCCAAACTACCTGTCTTGTCGCCTGCTCCTCGCTGATTGGCTGCGAGTCCAGCTGCAATTGCACTCCACCCACCATACTACTTGATGTCTGGGGCCGCCTTGACCTCAGTCTTCAGAATATCCCGTGCTTTCGACAAGTTAACACGTCTCGTTGGTAGACTAAGCCCCAGGCTTACGTGTACTAAGAGAGGTGATAGCTTGAAGCCAATATTCCGGCACCTATTTACTTTGTTTATCATATACTTGTTATTTGCTCACTTGTCTTAACGTAACTTTTCATTTTGCCATTTGATTATTCTTATTACTTTGATTGATTTTATTATACGAATTTGTATGTCCATTTTATTCATGTTTTGCTTTCTTTAACGTAATTAAAATTTCATTGTTAAAATTTACTTGTGTTTTGTGTGTCTTCTCCTTACCTTACCACAGATGAAGTTCCAGATTTTCTATTTTTTTTCTATATGTGACGAGGCCATACCCCTAGCTTTTGAACAGCCGAACACCAACGCGTTACCGTCACATATTATATGGGGGGCCTGTCCTAGGAGCTTCACTCAGGTACTGGTGCCAAGTGGTAATTAATGGTAAGCGTATTTAACTTTGTTAACGTAGCTTTTACTATTTTTCATATTCAATTTCATTTTTATATGGTGCGGTGTATTGTGCATTACGAGAGTAACATATGGTGAAGGTGAGACAACTTTGGATTACGTGGTGACTGTAGGCCGCAGTCATACTCTTAATTGGTCATCTCTCTCTCCGTGTTATTACTCGTGTTTACCATCTTTGTCCCTTGGATATTTCTCATTTTTGACAGATCATCATATTGGTACCCTGGTACTGTGGTCTGCCCCGGGTCAAGTGCACCCAATCTTCTGCAATCTGACTGTAGGAGGACAAAGAGGGCCATAGTTCCTCTAGCTCGAACTTTAGTTGCTGAATTGGGACCTCAGCAGCAGTTCTCGTCACCAGTTGACACCCCTCGCACCCTACACGTCAGTCAGAGATGATGATACATACAACGGTAGGGAATTAGCTTACTTTTTCAGAGCACAAAAGTTCGCTAATTCTGTAAGAATCATACTAATTTTAGTAGGAAAAACTTGCTTTATGTCCTATAGAGACTCGGCAAGGTATGCCTACATCCTTGGACTACCAATTTTACTTTTGAGGCAATTAACTGTTTCATTTGTTTTCGAAACTCTGTTTCATTTGTTAGTAGGATTTTCTTGCCCTTATCCTCTTACATGAGTACCGGGTACAAGATTTCCTGCGCCCTTGATTTAAATTAATCATTTAACACCTTGTACTTAACTTTAATTGTTAAAGATTCCACAGGATAGGTACCAGTTGCCACGTTGTCCTGTTTCTGACATTCACTATAACGGTATATTCGTTGTACATTTATTTTGCTAACTTCACCATGTTTCGTCTCCAAGCTTTCCGTGCAGATCCAGCAGGTGCAATAGGGACTTTAAGTCATGCCAAGAAGACTGAATTACAAACTCTTGCACATGAGTATCAACTAACAGTTCCCTACCAAGCCAACAAGAGTGAAATACACAACCTGTTGCTGGATCATTTCTTAGAGCAAGGTAAGATAGACTCTGAAACTCATGAAACTTACTATATTGCAGATAAAACTGATTTGGCGACGATGAAACTCAAACTAGAGCTGGCAAAGATTGAACGTGAGCAGCAAAGGGAAGCCCTCGAACAACAGAGAGAAGCAGCTGCCATACGAAGGGAAGAACAAGAACGTGAGGCTGCCTTAAGAAGGGAAGAAATCGCCCTCAAAGAACGTGAAGCTGCCTTGAGGAGAGAAGAACAAGAACGTGAGGTTGCAATGCTCCAGGAGCGGGAACGCGTACAGCTTGAAACAAAACGACGAGAGTTGGAGATGCAACATGAACATGACAAGCAACAAGCAACTCTGGCTCTAGAGTGTCGTCAACGAAAATACACGTTGGAAACTTCACACCTCGCTCAACGCCAGCAAGCTACTGCCAATCTTCCCGTCAGTTTTAATATATCACATGCAAGTAAGTTAATGCCATCCTTTGTAGAAGCAGAAGTTGATGTGTTTTTCACCACCTTTGAAACCCTTGCTAATCAACTCAGTTGGCCTGTCGACCAATGGGCCACACTTCTCAGAGTCCATCTTACAGGTAGAGCTGCAGTCACACTCAGTACTTTGGCGTCTGAGAATGACTACCAGACTCTGAAACAAGCAGTGTTGGACGCCTACCTCCTCTCTACAGAAAGTTATAGAAGGAAATTCCGTGACCACCTGAAGGCAAGTACCACTACCTTCCTCGAGTTTGCTAACACAAAACGGAGATATTTCATGAAATGGCTGGAAGCAGCACATGTCTCTACTTTTACAGAACTCGTCAACCTGATGCTAGTTGAAGAATTCTTGAGGCGTGTGCCGCCTCCTGTCCGTCTCTACTTAGCAGATAAAGAAGAAACCGACTACCTGAAGTGTGCTAAGTCGGCTGACACTTACAGCCTCATCCACCGGCTGACACCAGAACTATCCTCCAGTAAGAAGTCGTGGTACAGTTACGAGAAAGCGAGCACCGATCAAGCTGGCTCGCAATTGTACTGCAAATATTGTAGACTCTATGGACATACCATAGACAAGTGTGGTAAGTCTCAATACAAGGGAACCACTGACCCACAAAAACCCAAACCAACTCCTCCTAAGTCCGGTAAGCCTGTGATGAATGTTGGTGTTAATGTTAATGATCTTTCTCTTTTCAGTAACCACCTGTATACTGGAACTGTCTCTGCCAACGGTTCAAATCCGGAGGGACGTTTCAAATTGAAGATCTTGAGGGACACAGCGGCTCTTCAATCGATCATCTTGAAGTCGGCTGTGCCTAACATCGCCTACACCGGAGAAACTGTCTTCATCACTGACCTCACTGCTACCACTCCATACCCTCTCGCCAGAGTCCACCTGGATTGTCCCTACGTGAACGGAGAAGTCCAAGTCGCCGTCAGGGAAAAGCCTTTTCCCATGCCTGGAGTGCAACTTCTCCTAGGCAACGACTTGGCAGAAGACCTGCAACCGACCAACCTGATCGTCATGGACAAACCCCAGGTGTGTAACTCTGTGCCAATAAACCCTATTCTAGCGTATGTTCCAGCAGAGGTTCAAGAGAGTGATGAAGTTTCTCCTCCGGTTCTCGTGACCACCCGTGCACAAGCCGCACGTCCACAGCCAGCTGACTCTACTGCTACCGCTGTCCCTCAAGACCCTCAGAAACTACCCCCGCATCTGACCAAGTTGGAGTTCCGTAAGTTGCAGAGGGAAGATCTTACTTTAACACCATTGTTTTTCCAGGCTGAGACTCAACCCGACAGTATTCCTGGGTTCTTCCTAGAGAACGACTTGCTCTACCGCAGATATAGACCCAGTAAACTGAAGGAGGAGGACGATTGGGCCAACATCGAACAACTTGTGATTCCTACCAGCCTGCGGCCCACTATTCTACACCTGGCCCACGGAGCATTCTCCCACTACGGCTTCAACAAGACTTACCATGGAATTCGTCAAGACTACTACTGGCCAGGTATGGTAAATAGCGTCAAACAGTACGTAAAACAGTGTCATACATGTCAGATGGCAGGCAAACCGAACATCTCCATTCCCAGAGCGCCACTGATTCCCATACAGGTGCCTGCGGAACCTTTCCACAGACTTATAATAGACTGTGTTGGTCCTTTACCTCGGACCAGTTCAGGTAACGCCTATATCTTAACCATCCTGTGTCCTACCACCAGATTTTCCATAGCAGTTCCAGTGAAGAACATCACGGCTGCTACGGTTGTAAAACATCTATTGAAGATCTTCACTCAATACGGATTTCCCAGGGAGATTCAGAGCGACTGTGGTACCAACTTCACCAGTGATCTCTTCAAAAGGACACTGGAGGAGTTCAACATCAAACAGGTATTGTCCAGCCCCTATCATCTTGCTTCACAGGGTTCTCTTGAACGTAGTCATCAGACTATCAAAGCACTCTTGAAAAAGTTTTGTAGTGAAACCTCTAAGGATTGGGATAAGCAAATCGACCTTATAATGTGTATATACAGAAGTCTTCCCAATGAGTCCCTAGGAGTATCTCCTTATGAGATGCTCTACGGCCGTAAGTGCCGTACTCCCCTTAAGGCTTTCAAAGACTCTCTCCGAGATGCCACCTTCAGTGAGCATCAGAATGTGCCCCAGTTTCTTCAAAACCTTCAACACATTCTAGAGAGAGTCCACCGTTTTGCCCATGATAATCTATTGAAAGCCCAAGAGAGGATGAAGACTCATTACGACCAGACCAGCAAAGTAAGAAAATTTAAGCCGGGAGACTTCGTCCTAGCATACTTCCCTATCCCAGGTTCACCTTTACAAAACAGGTTTTCAGGACCCTACCGCGTCAAAGAGTGCAGAAATAACAACAACTACGTCATAGAGACTCCAGATAGGCGGCGGAAGACCCAGCTGTGCCACGTCAACCTCCTGAAGCAATATAATGGTACTCCTCCCACTGTCCTGATTAATTATTCCACTTTCACAGAACCCTACATCCACAGTGAGACCTTCCCAGCTTCTCCTCCCGAAAGCACTGACAAGGAGTCAGCGCTTTCTAATTCCGAAATCCTTAATGATCTTCCCAAATACTTTCAGGATAATCATAGTGCACCTCTTGGCAAGATCTTCAGAGAACATCAGGAGTTGTTCCGAGATGACCCCCAAGAGTGTAATGTTACCCAGCACGACATCCAACTGCTCCCCGACACCCGGCCGATTCGTCAACCCTTCTACCGAATCAGCCCGAGCAAGAAGGAAGTCATGCGTGCTGAGGTGCAGTACCTCTTGGATCATGGACTGGCTACACCTTGTGAGTCCCCCTGGGCCTCACCTTGTATCTTGGTGCCCAAACCCCAAGGTAAGGTGCGGTTATGTACTGACTATCGAAAACTCAACAACGTAACTGTCAAGGATGCTTACCCCTTGCCTAGGATAGATGACATCCTTGACGCCATTGGTAGTGCCCAGTACTTGTCCCAAGTGGACTTGCTTAAGGGGTACTATCAAGTGTGTCTAACGGAGCGAGCTAAAGAGATATCTGCCTTCATCACTCCTTTTGGACTTTTCAGATATGAACGCCTTCCTTTCGGACTATGTAATGCCCCGGCCACCTTTTAGAGAGCTGTCAACCGTGTCATCCAGGGCTTGGATAACACATACGCCTACCTGGACGATATCGTCGTAGCATCCAACACCTGGAGTGAACATCTGCTCCAGCTGCGACGTCTGTTCTCCAAGCTCCTGACAGCCGGCCTCACCATCAACCTGGGCAAGTCCACCTTCGCGAAAGGTAAAGTGCGTTATCTGGGTCATGTTATTGGGAGTGGCAGCCTAGCTCCGTTAGACTCACACACTCAAGCCATCCAACAGTATCCACAGCTACCACCAGGAAGCAGCTCCTGCGCTTCCTTGGTCTTGCCTCCTACTACCGTAGGTTTGTGAGGAATTTCAGTACAGTCGCCACACA
Organism: Procambarus clarkii; assembly: GCF_040958095.1. NCBI lineage: Eukaryota > Metazoa > Arthropoda > Malacostraca > Decapoda > Cambaridae > Procambarus > Procambarus clarkii. Next base: position 28,323,449 of record NC_091174.1, read on the forward strand.
TCTAATTCTATTAAGCAGTCCCAAGCAACGGTATAATTGGACCATGCAGCAAACCGTTGCTTTCGAACAACTCAAATTCCTCCTCTGTTCTAATCCCATTCTCGCCTCTCCAGATATCACCAAGCCTTTCGTCCTTCATGTCGACGCCAGTGGTACCGGCGTTGGTGGTGTCCTGATGTAACAACGAGGCGAGGAGGTTCTACCTGTCAGCTACTACAGCTACAAATTGAAACCACACCAGAGGAACTACAGCACAATTGAAAAGGAGCTACTATCCATCGTCCTGAACCTCCAACACTTCGCTCCGTACCTACAAGGCGCCAGGTCTACAACCATCTTCTCAGACCACAACCCTCTCCGCTTCCTACATCAAGCCCAATTCACCAACCAGCGTCTTCTACGATGGGCTTTGTATTTACAAGATTTCAACCTGGAGATCCGCTATATCAAGGGTTCTGACAACACCATAGCCGATGCCCTCTCCAGAGTTTATGAAGTAGAAGCGACTCCATCTATTACTCCACCACATAACGACGTACTTCTTCCAGAACCGCAGGCTTCGGGGGAGAGTTGTGACGATAATCTCCTTCAAGAGATTGAGCCTGCTCTTCCCTCCAAAATACGTCTCTACAAATCTATATAAAATTACTATGGAAGAAAAATCCAACAACGACAACACCAGCAAGGTTTGCCAGAGCGCAAAACGTATGCAGCCAGGAACACCTGCTCCACCTCAAACCGCCAAACTACCTGTCTTGTCGCCTGCTCCTCGCTGATTGGCTGCGAGTCCAGCTGCAATTGCACTCCACCCACCTACTTGATGTCTGGGGCCGCCTCGACCTCAGTCTTCAGAATATCCCGTGCTTTCGACAAGTTAACACGTCTCGTTGGTAGACTAAGCCCCAAGCTTACGTATACTAAGAGAGGTGATAGCTTGAAGCCAATATTCCGGCACCTATTTACTTTGTTTATCATATTCTTGTTATTTGCTCACTTGTCTTAACGTAACTTTTCATTTTGCCATTTGATTATTCTTATTACTTTGATTGATTTTATTATACGAATTTTTATGTCCATTTTATTCATGTTTTGCTTTCTTTAACGTAATTAAAATTTCATTGTTAAAATTTACTTGTGTTTTGTGTGTCTTCTCCTTACCTTACCACAGACGAAGTTCCAGATTTTCTATTTTTTTCTATATGTGACGAGGCCATACCCCTAGCTTTTGAACAGCCGAACACCAACGCGTTACCGTCACAATATATATATATATATATATATATATATATATATATATATATATATATATATATATATATATATATATATATATATATATATATATATATATATATATATATATATATATAATGTATGGATGTATGTATGTATGTATGTATGTATGTATGTATGTATGTATGTATGTATGTATGTATGTATGTATGTATGTATGTATGTATGTATGTATATGTATATATATATATATATATATATATATATATATATATATATCCATATATATATATATATATTATATATATATATATATATATATATATATATATATATATATATATATATATATATATATAAC